>NW_020290733.1:171677-257768 GCF_003184695.1 Aspergillus brunneoviolaceus CBS 621.78 | reverse complement strand
GAAGTGAGTAAGAGCAGAGGAGAAGAAAGAGAGAGAGGTGGTGGTTTTCGGTCAACAGCTTCAGGGCGGGGTGGCGGGGCAAAGGAAGGATGGAGAACTGTTGAATTGCTTGCTCCTCCGTACCTGCCGGAACGTGAGAATCACACGGGCGGGGAGTAACAACGACCAAACTGTGAGCTACTGTACTATAGAGTAAGTAAGGTAAGTGACTTGAGATTGAGAGTAGTTATTGGGACCGACGAATAACTCAGGAAGTTAATCAACTCGATGAAATTCAGATTCGGCAAGATATAGAAAATTCAACCAATTCCAATGGTGTTCCTTCTTGGTGTTTCCTTACCGCATGGTGATGAGAAGGAGAAATTGCCGGTGAGGTGCCAGCCTGAGGCGAGCCATGATTACTCCCGCTCTATTCAACCATGACGTCGTCGTTGCCATATCCAACGGTTTCGCAAAGGGAACAGGGAGGGAGGAAGACTGGAAGGATTGGAAAACACCATTCATTCATTCAGACCATCATCATGGATACTCCTCCAGGCTCCTTAGGTTAGAGGTGGTCCTCCCCCCAACCAACAGACAACAACCAACCGTCGGTCGAGTATCTTCTTTCGCGATAAGAGCAGAGGCCGGAACGAACGGCCTCATCTTATTCCTTTTCTACATGCCGTGCGGAACAAGGTTGGGCAGGAACAGTTAGTGGTCTTTATTGTCCTTCTGCTGTGCCCTTGTCTCTGTCTGCCCCCCACCCCTTCGTATTGTCTGTCCATCCTCGGCAGCCGCCACAGGGAAACCAATTCTTGATTTGAGGGAAAGCCGCCGGGATCCGCGTCGAGCGATGAAGACACCTCGAAATACCTCAACTGACAAGCATGTGAAATGATGTCAGCGTAACGCTCTGTCTGCCCACCTACTGCAGCACTGCAGCACTGCAGTGCAGCCTTCAAGCCCCTCCCCCCCTCCCCTTCCCCTCCCCCTCCCCACTGGATCTAGAGAGGCTTGCGATAATGATGATCCTCACACCACAACAACCTGTAAATGTGAATTATCGGTTCATACTATTGATCATGATCAGTAGACTAAGCCCTGCTGAGATACCTAATTAGCGATTTTGAACTAGCTCCTGCATCCAGCTCCAGTAAAAATGATAGGGCAGTAATAGTTTGATCCTGGTACTTGACCACTCCTATGATGAAGGCGTCCCAGGCATGCACGCGCGATTACGGCATCATGCAGACGCTGAGATCAAGTCTCAGTCAATAATAGTTAGTTAACTAGTCCTCGCATCTGATGACTGATCTAGTCGAATTGACTCTCGATCTCAGTCAGTTGGTTGCGGGTTAGGCTGAAGTCCCTGCGCCAGTAGAGCGCCTCTGGAGGGGGGGGGAATGGACCCGGGGATTTGTCAATGCCCGTGTGTCACCATCGGCCACCGCTTCGAAGGCGTGCGTGCGACCATTCTGCAGCCGGGCGCATGCCTCGCACAATTGCCATGACATGTGCGCATCATCCCAATCCTGGCAGTGCTGCTATCAGGCGAATGTAATTTTTAGGCTGCATTGGAGTCCCAGCAAAGACATTCAGCCAACAGATAAGGAAATGAGGGTAGGTGTTGCAGCTCTGCAGGTTTCAACGCAATGATACTCAAGTAGATGAATTGAGTTAGCCTATCTGTCGGTAGGACAAGAAGCAACACAATGACAATAATTGAGATCAGGTAGCTTGGTAGGGGGCTGTTAGCAACCAGAACTGTAAGTAAGTCTTGCTTTGAGAAAGCTGTGTTCATCATTATAGGGAAAGGGGGGGATGATGATATCCCTAAGGCCTCCTGTAAGTGGCTAAGGTTCCATTACGGGCAATGGCTTCACAAGCGAACGATAAGTTAGTACGTAGACGCTAAGCCGGAATAAAAGAGTTGGCAGCCGGGTGCAGAGACTAGGACTCAAAATGCCTCACCGTCGATTTAGGGGGAGCATGAGGAAGACGTCTAATTGGTATCTGGTCTTTGTTCTCCGATCGAACCGCGAACTGCGAACTTCATTTGCAAGGAAGGAGCGTCTAAACCATCCGTGTTTTCGGTTGGCTTTCCTACTGCTCTTCCCCACTTCCACCATAATGAAAGTAGCCGCACTGAGTCGTTTAGCGAGGCCGTAGCGAATCTCAACTCGCTCCCTCCTAGCAAAACGCTCGCTTTTTACCTAGACAGACCCCCGAATCCACTCTGAGAAAGTTGGAAAATGGAGTGCACCCAAGACTCCGGGTAAAAATAAGAATTAGTGGCTCCGGAAAGGCATGGAGCACACAATCCATTCGACCACTAGCACCCGGGATACAGCAGCGATGACAATGATGGCGCAGAGAAGAGCGGAATTGGGTTCCGTAGAGGGAAAAGCGATGACGAAAACGTAAAAACATTTGGGATGATATTTTGGACGAGGGAGATACTGGTGCAGTGCTGCGGTTGGACTGCTGGGATGGTTCCTGCCTAAAAACCATGACCTTAATTTCAATCATACGCAACCCCCTTCTATACAAGGCGGTTGAAATTCAAAAAGAATAATGGTTTGACAGCAACGCATGATGGAACCCGATGAGCAGGGCGACTGGAGCAAGATCGTCCGCATCCTTCACATCCGAGTCTGACAGGACATTCTGAAACACTCGAGGTGGAGTCCCATTCCAAAAGACCGGCTCACAACTCACGAGTCACAACTCACGACTTACCGCATGCAACGACGACGCCGCCGCCGCTATTACGCACGAGCCCAAGGCCCGAAGTGTACCAGTAACTAGTACTAGGCACGAAGGGATCATCACAGTAACATGAATTGTTACTAATCCTCGGCCCAATTTTAGGAGGACCTGCTGAAGGCAATGGCGGAATCGACGAAGCTGAGATGATGAGACTAGACTTCCTCTGCCAATGGGAAGCAATGCCATCTGATATCTACAATTCCGATGAATTCGAGGCTTGGTTATCAGTCGTAGGTACTAGTCATCAGCGCGGGATTTACCGCCTGGTTGGACCGACGGGGTTGGCTGGGCGCGGGAGCCTGAGTTTCGATGACTACCTCATGTTCCACTGATCGATGACGAGCAGAGCAAATCACTGAACTGTATTAATATCACTTTTATCATTGAAGGAAAAAGACTCTTTTCTTTTCTCTTAAGTCTCAAAATGCGGGCGGGGCCACCTGCTCCGCCCGGCTAATGGTTCTGGTTCATAATTTCAATAGTACGTCGCCCTTCTGTGGACTATGTTGCCGTGACTAAGACAGCAGCAGCAGCAGGTGGAATGGAAGGAATGGAACGGAATGGGTGGAGTCTCCCAGCAGGCGGGAGCCGATACAGATTGATTGTCAGATATACTTCCCTCATAGGTTGAACCACTGATAGAAAGTAGGCCACGAGCTGTCCAGTCCCTGAAAGGGCAGAGAAAGAATGGCAGATCCGAGTCTGAACCATACCATTCTTGTGATCGCCCCCGTCTTGCACCCTTTGACTTCCCGCCCCCCTTCAACGTTGGTCATGACGACACGACCCTGGGTGTCGGTGCAGCAGAACAAAACGAATGCAGACAATAGGGAGGGAGGGGTATGGAGGGGAAGAAGGGAGATTGATACATTAGAACAAGCCTCGATTGACTGCAAGTGAGTTATTGTGGCTTTTCTGCCGTTGAGATCAAGATCAGACACACTGCGTAAGTAGTCGTAATTTATGACTGGGGGGGGGTGAGGGGAGGGGGTGGAGGAGGGGTTCAAACAAAGATACTTATGAACATCATCATAGTCAACAATAATGCAAAGCAAAAGGTTTTTATAGTATGAAACCAAGTCCTAATTGGAGGTTGCCCAAGATGCGACCGAGTAACAGGGGTGGTGGAACGATCGAATCAACCTGGATGATAGATGATGAATGAGGTGAGTGATGATGCCACAGGGAAAGCACTCCAGAGAACTGGAAAAGACTCGCATCACCGGTTCGTTCCTCCATCCAGGAACCACCAACAGGGAAGGGAAAATTAAGCCTAGTTGTATATTTCAAAATTACACCTACGTAGTAAGTTGAAGTACTACTATTCGGTAGAACAAACCAGCCAACCACTTGATAGGTAGGTAGTTAGTAGTCATGAGAGTCGGCTGCCGCTTCTCCGGTCCATCCAGGCAAGCGTTACTTTGATGATTACCTAGTACTAGGTAGTTATTAAACACATCATTCCATCACCACCATCATCCATCCCTACATGGATTGCTGCATTGAAAAAGGACCCGAGCAGCTGCCTCACCCGAACAACAACACTTCAAATTATCCTCCTGTGGTTGACTGACACAGTGGAAAAAATCATCATCAAGTCTGAAACCTGATCCCCACATTCCGTGCAGCTGCTTTGAGTATCAGCTGCCTTATTCCTCATGCGTACGGTCTTGAGTTGTTAGCCTCATTATTTTGTTATTGTTATTGTTGTTATTATCGTTATTGTGGTGGTGGTGGTGGTGGTCATCTCCCTGGTTTCATCAGATTTGCACATCCTACCCCTGTCTTATCATTGGATTTTAATTTTCCTTACTCCGAGATTCGATTTTCGGTTTTTACCGTTTTACCTGAGGCAATCACTATAAATTACTACCACGTACTATTTTGCTTCCGCTAAACCAGACCGGTGCAATTACGGAGCGAAAGAAGTGGAGATCGATCTGACCCTGAGGACTTCCTTCCTTTTGGCGCTGGGCTTTCTGGTCATATAGAGATATTTCCAGCAGCTACAGCCCAGCTGGAATTTGAGCTCCGAACTCCTTTTTCATCTTCTGATCACTACTCCAGTCGCTCTCATATACCTACCTACCTATGCCACGACTTCAACCATCTACTCAGTTACCAACTGCTTGCTAGTTACCAACAGCCACTACCTACTTACATCTATACCTCCCTTACTACCACTACCTACCTACCTATCGCAACTACCTTTGCAATCTATCTCGCCTCACCTCTGTGGTCTATTACTGCTGCCTAGGATTTCGCGGGGAAAGAGACCTTTGATCCGGTGGTCTCATTCTACCTACCATCGACTTCTGCGCATCGTTTCCCCCAATTTTCCGCCCGTTCAATTGACCGCCAGCCGGCACAGCCACTTCGCTCGAGTTCATCTAAATAACCGCCCTTCCGCCTTCATCTCTAATCACTGTTCCACGAGCAACGGAGTTTCTCGCCTCAACTGTTCGGCATAGGGCCGCCACAATCGGTCGGAGAAAAATGAGTTCGTCTTCTGTTCGAGTACAACACCCACCCACCGGAACTCCTAAAGGGGTCGTCGCTTCTCCCGCCAGTTCAAGTCCAACCTCCATGAACTTCGACATTGTCCGCTGTTCGAGATGTCAGCGCTCCATGAGCCTTGAGAACGAGTCATCCCCCGGTGTGGTTCGTTTCGGCATGAACTCCTACTACTGCAGCCGGTGTGCGTCCATGGTCGGCTTCATTCGTTGAAAGACGGAATCAATGGACCAACACTCGTGATTTCAATTCGGATGAACCAAACAACATCAACATGAACAGTGCTTTCGTCACCTACTCTAACCGCTTGTACCCGAATCAGAACCAGGCCACAAACCGACGTGAAATCGCTGGTCTTCCAATGTGTGCCTCTACCTTTATCCGCACGCTCGCTTCCACGGCACTGCTCGGGAATGCCGCCATTCAACCCAAATCATATATCCGCAATCCATTGAATTGGACCTGCATGGGTGCAGCCTGAATGTTGACGATCTGTTTCCTGGGCCAGTCTGGGTGCCATGCGGCCTCAACGATCAATACTTCCGAAGAACATGGAAGAGCCTGCTGCTCACGCGCTTTGCCCGAACCCCCCCCCCTGCATGAAGACTAAGGCAGATTTTCTGAGAAAATTGGAATCTTTTGGAAGCGATACTTTTGACAAGTCTCGCTCTGTGCTCTCGATCTGAAGAAGGAAAGATCTACAAGATTTCATCTGTTCCTTCCTAAGTCAAAGGATGGGGAATCGAATGGCGTCTGATGTCTGCGCATTGTTGTATTGCGCATTGTAACCCTTGGCCCAGGCATGTAGCATCTGGATCCCCACGTTCCAAGAATGTGTTATGTTTGTTCCATTCCGCAGCTTCAGGGTTCCAGGCCACGACTTCTTGTGACCGAATACATTAGCCAGTCTTGTTTTGCATGTGTTGATAGCCCCCTTTGTATGTATGCAGGAAAGCTGCCAGTGAAACTCAACAAATGTTCTCCAATTAATTGACATCGACAGCTTTACAATAGAACGCTTGCGTGTATTTTGCCATCAGCGACCGTAATTTGTTTTGATCTTGTGCTAACAAGCGCCGATCTCATTTGTATCGGTTGACCACAGTAAACGTAGCGTAGCACTCCACCACTACAAAAAGTAATCAGGAGAAATACCCGTCCTACTTCGTCCTACTTGTCCCAATATAGTAGCTGCATGCCAAAGGTGCTTCGTGCTTGAGGCCTTGTCTTAATATTGTCTTCTCACAAGGTCTAAGCTGCAATAGCACTTTCCCCCCGGAATTTGAACCCCGCGATATGGGGTAGCGAGGTAAACAATGGTCAATTACCTCAGACTGAATCAACATTAACATTGCGTATGCCTATGATACACACCAAATACAGTTCTTCCACTTTACTGCCTTGAGGTGGTTATACTTAGACATCTTCAGCGTCTGCTCAACCTTTCCCCTTTCCTCTTTATTATTTTTTTTTGGTGGTTTCCCCCTTCCCTTCGCTCTTCCCCGCCCGCCGCAGCACCCGCACATGCCCCGAGCCCACTCAACCATCCCCTCAAACTGACTAGCGCTGTCCCTCTCTATAAGTGTGTGTGTGTCTTCTCTTCTCCCCTCCCGCTTTTTACTTTTTGGGTAGTGTCTTCCCATCACTGCATCGTCATCATGGATCAAACTGAGGTGGTCTATTTTAGCTCCAGCGCGATTTTTTCATGACTACAGTTCCCCTCCTCAAGCTAACAGAGAATCAAGACTAGCCTCTCCGCAAGATTGGGACTTGGTTTACATTGTTGTCCTGGCAGCCTATCACACTTTCACGACTTACTAGAGCTGGCTTGGTTGATTTCATTCTAGTCGCAGTAGTGGAGGTCCACTAGACTAGGCAGGCTCGAGTCGGATAACAGCTGGAGCTTCACTATTATCCTCTTTCGCAAGGCCCCCTTTGCCAAGGTCACCGTTGCGAAACGCGAATCCCCGCTGGCGTGCTTGCTTGCCAGGGGGGGCGCGTAAGAGGCGTTTGTTCTTGTTGGTGACTTGGTATGGACCTCTTCCCGTCGTGCCCCTCCTTCTCGCTCTGTCGTCGGCCCGGTAGGTAATGGTCCATGATGTACGGAGTACTCCGTAGTCTGTAAGTTATCTAATGGACAGTAAGTTAAAACAAACGACAGCGAGCTATAGAAAAGCCTCCAGCGATCCCCCGCCTTCCCTCCTCACCCCCTCCCCCTTGCAGCCCGAGAGGGAAACTTAGTCTGGTTTGTCGCGCACACATCTACGTAATATGTTGACTGAAATGATGTGATTATCATGCCTGATTGGTTCAAATCGGTTGGAATGGAAAGATGAAGTAGCTACTAGACACTGCTACATATCACCCGTACCACACACAGCATTAGATAGTCGGAAAGGTTAATCTCAACCTTGATGGAAAAAGAAAGAAGGTTTGGGATTGACCCAAGATAAACAATAGTTCATGCGATGTTCTTCGGGGAGATCATCTTCTTCCCGCCCCCGACATGGAGAAAAATCAACCAGACCAGAAACACTAGAAAGTCAAAATCGGGCAAATGAAGCAGAGAAAAATGACTTAACTCAATGCACTGTAGTTAACTACCGGGTGGACGCAGCGGACTACTAAGTTGAGGGTCAACCAGTAAACCTACCATGAAATTCAAAAGTGTAAATTCCTATCTTGCTCAGTCCCGCCTACAGCTACTCCTAGTACCGTAGCTGCCTTCCCTTTGCAGTTGTCTATGGTTGTCAACCTTGGTCGGGTAAGTCGAGTATTTCGCTGTTCGCTGATCAGTGGGTCGGTGTTGAGTGACGCCGTGGTTTGGGGGTGGAGGTTGGTTTCATCGGTTGTCTGGTCTGCGGCCTGCCTGTCTCCATGGTTCCACTCCGGCAAAGCTGTCACTTGCCTGGATAAGCAATTGCAAAAGAGGCCAAAAAAAAAGGGGGTGAGAGGTGGATGTCTCTTTCATGACGATCCCAGTCCAGTTTAAGAAGGTGGTGACAATCTTTAGTTCATAGCATGGTCTCATCAATAGTTAAGGTAAGGCCAGGTCGTAGAACCATCGCGGAAGTGCTAAATAAACAATTGACAGACTCAAAGTATGATCTGCCATGTGCGCTCAGGAACGCGGACATGTCAAAAAGGAAAAGTCACACTTGACGGATGGCTTCTTTTCAGAGCTTCCTTGGACATGTGACCGGTAATTTACCTTCTCATCTACGTTGTCACTGCACTAACTGTCGCAAGTCTTGCTGAAACTATTTCTTTTCTTTTTTTTTTTTTTTTTACTTATTTCCCCCCCTCAATTTGGAGAAACTCTCACCTCGGTTGCCATTTACCTTTGTGAAAGCAGGCAGAACTTCTTCTACGAGTATGAGCGCCCTTTGCATGGAACCCAGAATCCCTGAAGGGTAATATGAGTTCGGATCGCTCATGCATCCTCCACGGACCCATAAAGCTCTTCATCAATAATTCCTCCCCAGTGCTGTGGACACGTGCGCGCAACATGAGTCGCCGTCTCAATTGTATGAAGCTGCGATTCTCAAAGCATGATCTGAAGGTTCCCGAGGAGAGAATACAGCACTGGAGAAACCGTGACACCATCGAAAGCTTGGTCCATGCGACCGTGGTTAAGGGCCTGACCTTGGGCACAGTCTGCGGCTCATCGCACCAGTTATGGGATACCTGTACTCCGTAAATATATCGTCGAGGCTGGTGATATTCGAGGATGCATGATACGTCGCGCGAACCCGCCTCATTCGGACAAGCGCCTGCCTGGCCTTCCCCGTCTTTTCTAGACGAGTGATAGCTCTGCTAGCGGAAGATCTTACCAAGACTATGGGACCGTGGAGCAGAGCAGCCTGAGGGCGGATCTTGCCTATCGATCGATCGCTCCAACTATCGGTCCTTCCTTTGGGAAGTGGGGTTGGTTCCATTCCTGTGAATTCCCATGTCGTTTGGTGACTAAATCATCCGTCCTGACTGGTGAGCTCAAGATGATGAGACCGGCTGGGACTACAAGGATATTTTGCGCAAGCTGACGTTTAGTCGAGTCGTAGTCGATGGCAAGGCATTTTGGCTTTCTCTTTGCGAGCTGAATCCGGCCCCGAAGCTCATATGAGCCTACTTCATTTTCATCCTGTCGGTTGTAGGACCACCGTGACCGAATCCATCCTCCAACAAGGTCTTCATCGCTCCACACCAATCTGATTAACAAACTTGGGGGCGCGCGTGTGTCTGTATGTATGTGTGTGTACTGCAGCCCAGCTTTCCACACTTTGAGATCCCACTTCTCGAGGTTTCACCTCCTCAGGTCCGCTTTCCAATTCGGTGATGACGGACCGAAGACAGGCATCTGCCGCCCGAGCGTTTGGTGTATCCTGACCCCGTCCCGAGCTGTCAGGCCCCAGACCCCTGCAGTGCGACCGTCGTGGAATGTATCCGGCGGTGACCGGAGCGACGAAAGTCGGAGGTGGCAGACGAAGCATCTGTGCATTGGGGGTGGCTGGGACAATGGGAGATTTGAGGAATATGACCCTTCAGATGCACCAGGGGTCACCGCAGTTGGATCTCGATCGCCCGGCGACTGGGACCAGGGGCAACTTCGGCAGCCACAAGGACATCACGTCTGTGAATATTTCAACTGCCTCTTGTCAAAAGTGACCTTCATCCAATCGTTGCGATAGTGTTTTGTCGCTTCCACGGGAATTGTCTTGGTTTCTGTATGACTTACACTGACTATAGGGACTCGCTCATGATGACCGCCGAATAACTTCCGTTTGCCATTGTCGCCCTTCAAGTAGATGGAATTTCGAGTTCCCTATTTTGGGAATACCTTAACAGATAGCCGAGACAACTAATATGACACAAAAACACCGCCACTGGACGAGTGCTCGTCTGCCAGACGAGGGAAAATATCAGACATGAGACAGGTTGGTCACTGTCACAACCAGCTCCACCTTAGCCGGGGCTGAGGTTATCTGTATTGGCGTCAAGTCTGGAGAAGGCGAGAACTAGACCAAGAAGATGGAGAGGGGGGAAAAAAGCAAAAAGCAAAAGTTTTCAGGTTGACTCCGCTGAGGTATCTAGTCTATGGTGACTCCTGAGCGCTGGAGCCTTCGTGTCTGATCCGAGAGGACCATCCTGGTTTCGCAGACTTTATTGGCTGGAAAATGGCTTTCTCGTCTTGCGTTTTTTACTTAGACTCTCCATGCAATCAGCCAGGACCAGACCATGCAGTGCTGTCTGGTGTCTGGTGGTGTCTGGTGGTGTCTACTGCGGTCTGCTGTCGGTGGCTGTCCTGGGATCTGGCGGTGTAATTGTAAATGTAAATGTGACAGCCAAGTACTGTAATAAGCAGAGAACAACAATTGGAAAACTGTAGGAGGAAGCAACAATACATTCCATTGTACTTTATTCCATTTGATTAGATTTTACTTAACTTAATTTTATTCCATTTAATTTCCTTCTGTTTCAGACTTTTCACTGACACTTCCTGAATCCTTCATGTCATTGCTTTCTACCTCTCTGTGTTGACCTCCCTGACTTGTTACTTGTTACTTGTTACTTGTTACTTTTTGATATATCCATCCACCACAGTCGATCATGCATGACATATCATCCCCCCTCGTCCTTCCTGAACCTGACACATCTTCTTCCCCTTCCCAGTGCCCACACCTCCTCTCCCTCTCCCCAAAGCCTCTCAGCATCTGATCCACTCACACTTCTCGATTTCGAAGTACAAGAGACAGCTTTGGTTTCCAGCAATCAGAGAAAGATAACCCTTCCTTCATTCGTCAGCGGATGCATCCGTGCCTCTCGTTTATCCTCGCTGAGCGGATCTGACTTGCTCACTTCCGAGCTCCATACCCATCTCCATGTCCATGGTATTTTTAGGTATCCCTCGCACTAGCGATCTGCTGCTGCTGCTCCTGCTACTACTAACGTTACTTGATCTTTCGCGTGATTCTCTTCCTCTTTCTGCCCCCTTCCTGAATCTACCGTCTCATTCGAACCTCGATTTCGCCGAAGCTGGTTACTTCTGCGTCAGTTTCGGTCTCAACGTCTCAGCTGTCTCTGGGTGGTGGGACGCCCTCCATGTAGGCAATCGATCGACCCTCCTCCGGCCCTTTGCTCGTATCGCTTTAAAATCGACGAAGGTGCAGTCACTCAGCTGGATCCTCCCGCTGCGGATCAGTGCTTCTTAAGCAGTCCGACCTCACTCGTTCATCTGTGCGACCGGAGCTTCCTGGAACCTAGAACGGTAAGCAGGCCCGCCTTGAGCACCTTCCAGCACTTATTTCTACGGCGAGGTCTCTGGGTTATTTCTGACCCGATACTGATCACTGATCACTGATCACCATCTCCTGGATCAACAGAGTTCAACTCTATCATCACTTTCCCGCTGGGTTCCGAGCTTTGGCGCGGAGCCTGTCTGGGAACCAACCGGACGCAGCAAACCCGTGTGACTGGTCCCTCAAGTACCGACGGATCGATCTATACAACTACTAGGTATAATCGGAAGCCGTGACGGTGCTCCAATCACCACGACTGCACGATAACATGCCTGCACCAACGTCCTCGCGCGACAAAGGGCGAACGTCCAAGCAGGGAAGGTCGGATGAGGAGTTTGTCTTGTTCCTCCAGGGAGTAGGTTCCTCGACCGTGCTCGCTGCCTTCGTGTCTTGCTTATCTCTCCGTTGAACTAGATCCCAGCGCATTGCCGCTGGCAGGAGCTCAAAGACCTGGTCCGCCAAACAGCCCTACATATCCGACAGGCTGTAGTGTACGATGACCAGCATGGATTTCCAACCGGGCTAGGACAGATCATCGTTAAGAACGAGGACGAAGCGTGGCGAACATATCGTGCGTACTTGAGCCTTCTCCATTGCCATCGAAGCCGGGTGACTGGTCAATAAACGTGCATGGACTGACACCGCGTTTCTCCAGAGAGGCTATCCACGACCGGCTGGGAGGGCCAAAGCCTCGTTGTGACACTAGCTCGGACCAGCTCGCCTACACGCCCGGTTGCTGGCCCGACGAAGAGTCCCACGTGTTTGATTCCTGCTAATTATATTGCGGGCTATTCGACGCCGCCGAGGGTCACGCAGAACATGGCCGTTCCTCCTTCCCCAATATCTCCTGAGTAAGTGAAAATAGCTAGGGTAGGCTGAGTCCGACTTGGTTTGTCGGCTGACACCGAACAGACCTGTCATCTCCACGAGTCCAACGTATCCGAATTCCGAATATGGCCCGGTGATTGACCTCATGAGTATACCTCATCAGCATCAGCCCTTCCTGCCTGTTTTCGCCGACCCAGTCACTCAGCCCGCCATTCGTGCTATACCACAGTCTCCCGCCTCTCTCCGGCACAATTTCAGAGATGCTTTCGCTATACCCATCCTCCCCTCCTACCCATTCCCCGCTGTTCAGCCATTCGTCGAAGGCCCCATAAGCACGCGATTTGGCACCACAGCCGGACGACGAACCAATTTCCCCCGTAAACCTATTCAAAACTACCATTCCGACAATCTGAACTTCACCTCGCAGGCCTATCACCAGCCCAGCAGCTCCGCGGGTCCCGCACACTTCTCACCACGTCGTACTATCTTTGTGCAAAACCTCAGCCCCGCAACGAGTGGCCTGGCACTGCGTGACCTCTTCCAGGCCTCAGGGGTCGCAATCGAGCAATGCGAGGTGCCGCTGGACACGGAATCTGGACGCTGCAGAGGCTTCGCGCGGGTCACCTTCCGAACTGCCGAGGAAGCCAAACGCACCATCGCCCTGTACAACGGCTGCACCTTCCTGGGGGCCAGGATCCGCGTGAAAATCGACAGGAGTATGCTTCAGAACACATCAAATGCCCCGCTAGACCCCGTCAATTTCACCAGAACTAGCACCAATACTAGCATAGGGAATCACAACCCCCTCCGCCAAAGCAATATGCAATTCAAACCCCCGACAAATACCTCTAAAGACCACCGCCGTGGCTCCCCAACGAAAGATACATCACTCAGCGAAGCCACAGCCCCAGCAACCTCGAGGGATACCTCACCTCCAGCGTTCCCATCGTCTTCCACTTCCACGGCCGTAAAACAGACCGACCGCTGTGGCCCACTGGTGGTCAACGGGTCTGGAACTGGACGCAGAGCTGTGGCGACCTAGTATCGCTCACTTAGGCAAGGTATTTGGTCCTACCTAGCCAGCATCCCCCCCTATTCACCTCTCATTCGTGGTCTTAGAGCCGTGAAAGAATTGTCTGTCCGCGTGCCCATGAAATCCGACAGACAATTGAAAGAGTGGAATGGGACGGACCCATTCCCTTTGGCGGCCCTTCTTACTCCAATGTAGATTTTGGTCCACGGCTTGGAGGAGAGCGCCACATGTCTGTTGCATGTAACCTTCTTGTTTTCATGTTGGGGTTCTTCCAGTGTATTGTTTCCCTTCTTTTATTTTCATGGGGTGCAGGTAGATCAGTATAAGAAACTTAGATAGGCAGAGACGAAGGGTCTCCAAGGCGTTATGAGTTCGGACTTTGGCTGCTTCTTAGAGATGGTCTCTTTTTTATTTGTTTTTTCTCTTGACTATTTTTCTTGGAATATAGGGGGTTTGCGCGATAGAAAAAGACTAATCTAAATACGTTTATCTCACCCATTGTTGCTGCGAGTTTGGATCAACTAAGCGGTTTCCCTTATTCCAAGGAACGCCTTGAATCTATATGTAATAGCATTATTTTCCTCGTTTCACTCAACAATGTGTCGTATCATCTATCAAATCTAATTCTGCGGGTCAACCCAACCCTGGCTGTCCTCAGCATCAGGAAGTGAGTTGAAGGAAACACAAGGATCACATGAGGATTTATCCCATATGCGATGTGAGAGAAAAATTCCTCCATGTCACCATCATAATCATCATCGTCATCATCAATAATAAAAAAAACAAATCATCGTTTCATGGTCCCTTCATCATAGGGTTATACTCCAACCAAACCCCAATCAATCCAGTTGACAGTTTCATCAGGAGGCGCGCCTCGTCATCAGTCAATCAGTCAGTCAGTCAATCAGTCAATCAATCAGTTCATGTCAAAATCATATCAAATGCGGAGCATCAAGCGCACATAACACCAAAATCGAAGCGAGAATAGTACAATAAATACAGGATAGTATCGATTTAGTAATCGGATGACAATTGCATACGGAACAGGGTAACAAACACACCAAACACACATGCAGGCGGCGGGGCAACGAGCGATGAGGTAGGGAGGCGCGGGGAAAAAATGTTATCAGAGAAAAGGATAAAAGTACAGATGGAAAGTGAAATTCCTTCCATCGACTTCTTTTGCAGGATGTAAATGCAAGATTGGTGAAAAACAAACAAGCAAGTAAACAAAAATGGTCGTTTCATCTCGTTGGAACTCATGGCAGCAGGTATCATATGTGTTTGGATAAGGTAGGTTAGGTTAGGTGGAGAGGGGTATCGTATGTTTCTCGGGGAAGTTGGGATAGGAGGGGTGAGAAGGCGGGAGTCAGCTAATGCATCGATTCTCGAGTCCGCGATAGGGCTCATTCGGGAGCATCTTAAGTTGTGCCTGGCTAGGGGCAAGGCGAATAAGCAAAGCGGGCAAGCGCAGGAGCTTCATTTAGCGTGGTTGATTAGTTCGGCGTAGAGCGGTTCGGGAATCTTGCGGACCAGCAAGACGGTCAAGGCTATGATCTCCTTGGCGTCGAGAGGAGGAAAGGAGCGGAGGACTTTGTTGGGACTGTCATGTGGGTGATCTGGATTAGTTCGATGGGTCTTATCCGGTAAGGGGGCAGAGGAAGATGATGTGTTTCATTGATTTACGGTGAGTTCTTTTTTCCCGCTCGTGTTGTGGTGTCTCAAGATGTGATGTTATGAAGAGGTCATGATCAATAAACATACCTTGGACTCTCGAGAATCATATCCCTCATTCGGATCAATTGCGCAACGATGCATAGAATGTTCAGATGTGGTCCATAGGCGAATAGGAAGTCCCAGAGATGCAGAACCTCCGGTAGGGGCGGCGTGCACGCACACAGGGTCAACACAGAGGGGAATGCATACAACTCAGCCTGCAGCCCCTTGGAGAAGAGGTAGGCTGCTAATTTGGGCTCGACGATCTCCAAACATCGATCGACAAGTCGCAGACCCCGGTGGACGCCATCCATGGCTCCTCGGATGTAGCCCGGACATTCACGGAGGATGAACGAATGGAACAAGGCGAAAGCCTCCACTTCACTGCGGGCGGCATAGAGAAACGGAGCGCAGAGTACATTCATTCCCTGCACGTAGATAGCGGACTCATTTGTGATGCCAGGACTACCAAAAGCGCTGCTGGTGCTGTTGCTGATCACACTCCCGGGAGTGCTTCCCATCGGGGAGGGCTCTTCCGCTATGCTTGGGGGTGTATTGATAAGGAGCTCCATCTCGCGCCGACGACCGGTCGAGAGTCGCGGACGGGCGCGACGCTTGCTCTTCGCATCGTGAAGCTTCCACGCAACAGCATTAAGGAGTCGGATCAGACTGGCTTCTGTGACGCGTCGTTTGAAAAGGGGATCGGTGGCTAGGGTGCGGAAAGTATCATTGCGAATCTTAGCGTAGGCGGGGGAACGGCCTCGATGGATAAGTGACAGGTATTCGTCGGTCGATACGGGCGGCGTATCGAGGAGAACGAGCCAGAGATAAACTCGGTAGGTAGACTAGCGAGGCACGGGGAAAATTATTAGCGGACATGCCCATTACAACGTTGACTTGAGTAATCAAGTCACCCATCATTATCGCTAGATCCTACCATGCCATCTGCGTCTGCTTCGACTCGCGTCGAGAGGACAAGATAACGCAGCTCCTCTAGTCCTTCTCGGACGTTCCCATTTTGCGGACCGTCGCGCAAGAGCGACTCAAGCAACGACCGCTTGACTCCAAATCCCGACCCAGTCTTTCTACCGGGTCTTCGGTGCGCGGTGAGTATGGGAGGCTCCCGGGAGGAAGCGTCACTATTAGAACGTGCGCGGCGATGTGTACTGCGAAGCCGCACGGGGGAATCGAGTTGGGGTCCGGGCGCGGGAAGCTCCTCCGCGCCAGCCGAGAGGCGTCCGGATGAGGGTGGTGGAGGAGGATGGGAGGAGAGGATCTGATGGGACTTGATCTTGCGCAAGCCTCGCATAGTCCGGGGTGATGACGGCGACCTGGCCAAAGCAGCGAGAGTCAATTGGGCTTGAGTGGGTCGGGGGGAGGCCGCAGTAGAGGAGGAAGAAGGCGAAAAAGGTGGTACAGAGGAGGTAGGACGTGTAGGAGAGAGGGAGGAAGGGCTAGGCGAAGGCGACATGATTAGGGGGGGAAAGGTCGATCGGGGAGTTCGAGGAGCAGCAGGAGGAGGAGGAGGGAGAGGAGGATCAGCAAGGACTGTTATTGGAAGTGCAGGCGACACATGAAACCATCTTCCTGGTCAGACAGAACAGAACAGACCAGGGAGAGGCTGGGGGAGATGGAGGGGGAGGAGGGTGGAGGGAGAAGAAAGGGAAGGAGTGAAAGAATGCAGGTTCAATTCGAAGTTGAATTTGAAGAGAAGGTAGTAAGTAAGTGAATGGTGGTGGTGGTGGTGGTTGTGATGTGGATCTCCCGGGTGTTATTAGAAAAGAATGCAAGTAATTTTTCTTAGCAGGAAATAAGTTAGTAGAATAGTCAAAAAAGGGAAGAAAAAAAACACAAAACAGCAAAGAAGTTGTAGTGAGGAGAGTTTCCAGTTAGCTACTCCATAGTTGAACTACTCATGTAAGTTACTGACAGTCCATCAATTCAATCAGCGATCAATAATCCGCCAGTTCAGGTTCCATTCTGGACTTGGCGAAATTCGACTTTGGGACTAGTCTTTTTAGTTTCCTGGCACTACTGCGAGTTAGTTGTTCATTAGTTCAATCCATCCACCACCACCACCATCATCATCGACCTTTTAGTTGACTGATTGATTGAATTTGATATTATGTTGATTGCACGAAAAGGCTGGCCCTCGCATGCCAACTCTAAAAGATCATCTCCTTCGTGCTCTGCCCCCTCCCTTGATTGACAGCTTCTCGTGCCAGCCTGACTCGAGGAAAGAAAACCTAAATTCGGGCCGATGTGGGGACCCTCCGTCTCCAATCTCCATCTCCATCACAATCTCAATCTCGCTCTCGTCTCTACACGCAGAATAAATACAAGCACATCGATCACAATCATGTCGTCTACTTTGCAACTGCATGGCTGCCAGAGCCACAATTCAGTCGCAAAGCTGATGCTTCGTGTCTCCGTACGCCATGGGCCAAAAAGAAAATGGAAAAACAAGAATAACAAAACTAAATCACTCCGTTAGGCATCGCGTCGTGTGGTTTGATTCGTCTCTGTTCCGCCCACAAGCCCACTGACGAATTCTTGATACCGGAAGACCTCCCCACGTTTACCCCCTCCGGTGCTTCGTGCGCCCTTGGCCCCGAATGCCCGACGGCCCGTGAACCCATTCAGCACGTCTCGGATTTCCCGCTCGGTGAGCGGCCGATCTCCGTCCTCGGGGGCGGTATGCATCAGAGCGTCGCACAGCTCCTCCACGTCGATCTGCCCGCTGTCATCCTCGTCAAAGGCCGCCAGGGCGTTCAAGAGTTCCCGTTGGGCAGATAACGGGGCGAGCAGTTGTGAAAGCGTATTGAGGAAGGTGGGAAAATTGATCGTAGACGCCTCTTCAGGCGGGAAGAATTGCGAAAGTGCAGATGCGTCTTGGCCTTGATTTAAGGGTGCTTGTCAGCCATGCTATGATGAACGAAGATGATTAAGTGCCACTTACCCACGTTCGCCAGAACATCAGTCACATCATCCTTGTTGACAAAGCCGTCATTGTCCCGGTCCAGAACTTGGAAGGCCTCGCGGATTTCTCGCAACTGCGCCGGCGAGAGCTGAGCGGCAGCATCCGAAGATGCTGCCATTATATGGGTGGCCTTGGTAGCCATCATTGTCGGGGAGGTGTCTGGGGCGCTGCCCCCCCACGTGGGCGACAGAGGCACCTCGCGTGTCAAGCGTGGTTGAGCGACCGGGCTGCGATCTTGATGAGGCATCGAAGGGCCTTCATCCTCATCTGCGACCGTGTATGATTCCTTGAGCTTGCTGGGAGACGCCACCGGCGTGTATCCGCGACCGGGGGAGCTGCCAGGAGTACTGGGTCGCGCCTGCGGAGGTGAGTTGGATGTGGATGGACGGCGGAAGGGAGATGCTCGAGGAGAGCCAAAGGATAATGGTGATGGCCGAAAAGGCGCATTGGAGGTGACCTGGGTCGGTGTCCGATAAGCGGGTGTTGAATACACTGGGACGTTGGGTTAACACCTACCATGGCGGGGAATTGACAGACTGGATGAGAGCCAGTCTGGGATGGACGCGGGAAGGAATCAATTAAGGCTGGATACAAAGTGAGTGACAGCTGGATAGAATGTAAAACAATGAGAAGATAGTTCAAGTTTGGTCAAGTGGTATGTAACTCGAGCTGAGTGCCCAGTGCCCAGTGATGCAACAACCTGCCCAGAAAGGGAAAGCACCCCAAACAAACAAGGCCCGGCGGTGAGTCGGCCCGGCACCGATGAGGAGACCCGCGGGGAAATCATGGATTGGCAGGCGGTTGATGATATCCCTTTGGATGTTGCTTTTCCCTCTATCAAATTAAATCTAGGAAGTCCACAATCCAGTCAAGATCGCAGCTTGAATATCCGAACAGTTGCATTGGGTTTTTTGGCGTTCATCCGCAGAAAGTATTAGGACTTACTGCGTCGCAAACGCTGTTGCCATAGAGTCGATCGGATCCATTTTTCTTTGGTTTCCCCACGGTGGAGATTGGCCGTGCATAGAACTACTCTCATAGGGCTTGTGCTGTGGTAGTTCTGTTTGTCATGGATGAGTACGAAGTTTAAAACTGTCTAGAACGTCGGTGTTTCGCCTTTGCATCTTCTGTCACTGTGCCTTAGTTTGCGAGCCACGCAAGAGGCCCAAAGTCTGTATTTGCTGCAACTATGTCCAAATGCGGAATGACGGACTATGAGTGAGTTTCCAGATTAAATATAAACATTACGTGGCTATATGACACAAAGAAGTAAAGGTTCACAGAGTTTCGACCAAGTTTCACACCAACCGAGTACGAAGCAAGTGTACGAAGAAAAGGGGAACCCGAGAAAAAGTGTAAATCCTAGCAATCGCTGTCGTCACCCATAACCGCATCTTGAAAATAGAAACTAAGAGCAAGCACACAACATGGAGCTCAGAAGAAGGAAGAGCGCGATGTAAGGGAAACTTGTCTAAAGAAGGAGCAAAGAGAGGCGAGATCTGAGGTCACTCAACTTGCTTCGTGCCGACCTAGAACGTCAGCAGGGTGGCTAGTCCTATGCTAAACGTGACAAGGCCCCAGGTCGACCACTGCGGCAATGGGACAACCAAGCCAGAGCCTGAGCTAACCTTCTCGGAGCCGACAGTAATATTGACATTGGCAAAGTTCTCCCCACAATCAGTATTGATAGCCTCAGCAGAAGGGATATAAGAATTGACAAGGGGCTGGCCGTCAACCTCAGCCCAGGTGGCAAAAAGAGCCAGAGTAGCTTGAAGGCATTTATTGCAGGTTGGCGAGGGGGAGGCGGAGATAGTGCTTCCATAAGGGAGGAAATAAACATCGTAATCGGCGGAGTTGGTGGTGTTACTGATCGCATCCACGAAACAGTAATTCTTGGTCGAAGGTGATTGAAGACATGTAGCACGATATAGTGGCTCATATGTGATCATGTCAGTGTACGCATTAGTGACCAGGGGGTTGCCGGCGGAGTGATCCTTGCCGCAAACATCCTCCTTGAGCAACTCGACTGCGAGCGCAGAGAAAATGGACGCGCAATCGGTGACATTCGAGGCACACGCGGTGTCAAGGAGTTCAGAGGTCAGCGTAGCCGATGTGAGAACATGGAAGAAGGAGCTGGAATCACGCAGGAGCATGGAGACGGCATGACAGGAGGTGATGGTTGAATTGGAGAGGAAAGACTTGAAGAAATTGGGGCACGTAGTGGTTGTGAAGTTGTTCGAGAGGCTAGTATCGAAAGCAGTTGGGAAAGAGTCCGAATCGGAAGACGCTCGGGTTGAGAGGTGAGATTTGTCTTGTTGCGGAATGGCAGAGTCCTCGTCTGCAACGAGAATTGAGAGAGCGGCGATATCTCTGGGGTCGACAATAACAATCTCTCGCCTGGCATGCTGTATATGTCCGGCAGAATCTCCCCGAAGTGAAATATCATGGACATTTACCCCGCTAGCAGACGCGATGCTTGAATCTGGTGCCAATGCCCGAGGATCTTTCGAAAGGAGTGGAACAGCTGCTAAGACCGTCGGGATGGTAACAAAACTCCATAGAAGAGTTGAGAGAGGTAGCATCAGCTGTGAACGACCAAGCTGCAGATAACCGCGCCGTTGAGACCATTGGCCCAATTTAAATTGAAGATCCATTTTATATTAGATGAGGAAGCGAGCGACGCAGCCCTAGACGGGCCCCCGGGTTTGGGGAGTGGTATTGCAATTGACTGGTGCAAGAACGTGAGATATAATCGAGTTGAACCAGAAAACTAAGTAAGGAACGTGTGATGGTCATCGAGAGAACATGGTCTTATCCTCTGAGATGGCTGGGCGAGGTCCAAGTATAGAGACGCACTGGGGGGCGCGGAGCAAGGAGGAAGTCAGTGGTTTGCCGGGAAGTATGCAGAGAGCGGCAGGGAGGTGATTTCTTTAAACCATTCTGGTGTAACCCCCGGAGTTGAACTGATACCCTTGGGAGTGAGCACGATGGCAAAAGCCCGAAGTGAAAGAGAGACAGTCCAAAAAAAAATAAAAGGAAAGGATGGGGAAGGGTCAATGGTAGCCAGGGGTGTGTGTGGACTGTGTGCGTGTGGCTGCCGCGAGGAGACGAGACGGCGTGCCTGGCATTGAAGCCACCATCACCGGGACGGGTTGAAGGGCTTTTGCAGCGTGCAGATACCGTCTTTCCTGCAGTGAGAGAGTTGGATTCCAAAGAACCAAGAGACAAGAGAAGTGTCTGGACCGGTCGAGGGTTATTCTTAGCTGCGGGTCTCATTGGACCGTGCCGAGTCAGTGCGACGGCATGGACTTTAAGGAATGGTCTGACAGAAGATCAAGAGCCGACATCACTACTATTGAGGATTCAGCATCTCCTTTCTAGTCGGAAAGGGGTTGTCCATGAGCAGAAGTAAGCATTCAGGAATGTGCACCTTATGTTCATCCTGACTTCTGCTGACTGCATGGCTCCTGGGAAGGAGGGGCCGAAGTCTGCCTGTCTGAAGTCATCGTCATGTGTGAGGATTTTTTATGATTTCCAATAAAGCTCAAGAGAACAGCACAGACCGGTCTGCCAGAGGAAGAGTATGTACTCCGGAGTATGTGGTCCACTGGTCATAAGCAACGTCTGTCAGAGCTCGGGGTTCGTTTCCAAGTTTAACTGGAAATGAAGGGGAAAGAGCACGCCGCGGAGTAGGGAGGAGACTACAAGATTAGCCGTGGTTGGCACGGGCTACAGGTCGGCCTCAGGAACCAATCGCTGAGGACGGCAATGGGGCTCCGCTGCTCGCCTATCGCCCGACCCAGTTCCAGAGCGGATCTCTTCCACTGCATGATTGATCATTGATATATCTCCATCATCGAAACTTGAACCCACCATCCCTTCCCTTCCCCCTCCCCTCCCCCTCCCCTCCTCCACCAGTTCCTCCTTCATTTCATCATGGTCGCTGATCTCTTTGTTCCCGAAACACGGGTCCTCGCGGTAGCCAGCCATGTACGTGATGCTCATCTCTCATCTTTTCCCACAGACCCTCGAATAGTCAGCTGACCTAGCCGGACTAGGTCGTCTACGGGTATGTCTCATAACATCGTGGGGAACGACGGATGATGTCTTCTACCACATTCATCTCTCCCCCGCATATACAAACGATCACACTATTCTTTTCTTCCGACTCCAGGCTGATTAAACAGATATGTCGGCAATAAAATGGCCAGTGTGGTCATGCAGCTACTGGGTTGTGATGTTGCCGCGTTGAATACAGTGCACTTTAGTCAGTTGTTACGATCGTCGTATTAAATCATCCAGGCACAGTGTTGACCACATTGCCAGGCAACCACACGGGCTACAGGCAATTCAAGGGGACAAGAGCAACGGCTGAAGAGATCTCCGCGCTTTACGAGGGCCTGACCCAAAGCCACCTTACTGACTTCGATGTTATGCTGTCTGGCTACGCCCCCAGCGCTGCCGCGGTGGAGGCTGTCGGGGCTATAGGGATGGATCTTCAGCGCAAAGCAGAGAAGAAACCAGGTTCATTCTTCTGGGGTGAGCTAGTTCATTGATTGACCTTGGCGAAATTGTCTAACTGGCTGCAGTCCTGGACCCGGTCATGGGCGATCAAGGCCGACTCTATGTTAACAACGATGTCGTCCCCGCATACAAGGAGATGATTCACCACGCGGACTTGATCCTACCGAATCAATTTGAGGCCGAGTAAGACTTCTCTTTGCCCAGTTCCCTTATCCGAGCAATCACCTAATGGTCATGCGCAGAGTCCTATCCGGAGTCAAAATCACCTCTCTCAGCACCCTCGCAGAAGCCATCACCGCTATTCACGCCACCTACAAGGTTCCCCACGTTATCATCACATCCGTCCAGATTTCCAATCTCTCAGATTCATCATCCGCATCGTCCACTACGTCTTTCGCAAACACGCTCACCGTGATCGGCTCCACCACTCGCTCTGATGGCTCCCCGCGTCTGTTCCGCGTCGACGTTCCCGCACTCGACTGTTATTTCAGCGGGACCGGGGACATGTTCGCAGCCCTAACGGTGGCTCGGCTCCGTGAGGCCGTCTTTGCCGCCGACCCCGCCCTCCGCACCAACAAATCCTGGGTCTCCCCAGATGACGTCCCAGCCACAGCATTACCATTGGCACAGTCCACCGTCAAGGTTCTCGCCAGCATGCACTGTATTCTCGAGAAAACCATGGAAGCGCGTAATACCGAGCTCCAAGCAACAGTTGTCTCTAACGGGAAGGTGCTTGGTGAAGAAGAGAGGAAGAAACAAGAGCACCTACGCGAGAGCAAAGCCGCAGAGGTGCGAGTAGTGCGACACGTCCAATTCCTGCGCGAGCCGACGGTAGAATTCCCGGCGCAGGAATGGAGCAAAGACGATCTACCAGCGCAATTCCGGTGAACACTTTTTTCTGTAATCCAGTCATGGGGTGTGCATAGATCGAGGATAGATGTTGTTTAGCATGGGCAGGGCTTGGTTTTGAGGTCTGTAGACAATAGACTTTCATTCAAGGATTAGATGATAAGGAGAGTATGAGGTATAGAACGTGAAGTGTATAATGACAGTGTTTCAAGTTCATATGCATTTCATTAGGTATACGCAATCGAAACGGTCTAATCTTTGAACGCAAACCCCCCCCCCAAAGCGTTTTGCCTTCCTGCTTCTGCGCCAAATATTGCCAGGCATATACAGAACGATCTTTTGATCTTCCCAAAATCATCATCATCACATCGATTCATATGAATAATTCTTTTTAGTTGGTACCGGTACTACCGAAACCACCAGCTCCACGAACACTCTCCTCCAACTTCTCCACGACAGTCACCTCAGGCGTGTAGATCTGGCACAAGAAAAGAAGCAAGCGTTAGCCAATTTCCTCGAACTGTCCTGTCCCCCTTGAAGGTTTACTCACCCGCTCCAAAACCAATTGCGCCACACGATCACCCTCCTTAATCTCGAAATCCACATCGGAGAAGTTGAACAACAACACCTTGACCTCGCCGCGGTAGTCGGCATCAATGACGCCCGCGCCGGTGTCGATGAAGTGCTTCGAGGCGAGACCACTGCGGGGAGCAATGCGGCCGTCTATAGCGTGATCGAGTTCTGGTTAGCTCTGTGTTTCGTTACGAATTATGGAGACAGAAAAACGGATCTTTGCTCGAATGAGCTATATCTGGTGGTGGAGGAGGAGGAGGTGGTGGTGGTGGTGATAACACGTACAGGTTCCCTCAGGCACAGCAATGGCGATTCCCGTGTCGACGAGGGCCTTGCCCTTGGAGGGGATGACGGTGTCCTTGGCGCTGTAGAGGTCGTAGCCGGCGGCGAAGGCGGAGCCGCGAGTCGGGGCGCGACCCGAGGGGGTGAGCTTCTGGACGAGGAGGGCAGGGAGAGGGTTAGCAGTGGAGCCCATGTTGGATATTCGCTGGGGTTGTTCTTCGGCGGTGTTGGGTTTTGTGCGCTTGGCGAGGGGAGAGGAGGGAGCGGAGGGAGGTTCGTGGGCCGCCGCGGTGGTAGTTGTGGTGGTGGTGGTGGTGGTGGTTTCGGCGGGGGGAGGAGGGGTGGTCTCCTTGGTCATTCTCTTGTGAACTGGCTTAAGGAGTTGTGGAATTGAGGTTGAGAAGAGGTGCGTAAGATATGAGTTGCTTCTTCTATATCTTCTGTGATGAGGAAGAGAGGAAGGAAGAAGAATTGCGGTGTGTCGAGGCGGACGGTGAAATGCGAGTTTGAGGAGAGCTTTCATGGTGGGACGCGTCTGGCGGTCAACACGCGACGAGCGCGTTAAGTGGTTTTGCCTGCTTGCATTTGCTCTGGCTGACTGCTGGGTCGGTTTGCATTGTTTGACTTGTATGACTAAGAACAGGGTACGTAACTAACGGGCTAACTACATTAGTTCCCGCGGCTGTATTGTTCCCCCCTCCTCCCCCCAAAGGTGGTTAACAGCCGACGCCCCGCAAATTAACCCCTATGGAATGCGGTGCTTAGCCTCGGTTGAGCCTGTCGTGTACCTGTGCCCTTCTTAACCACCTCTGACTGCCCGCCCTTCCAACCATGATACACGTTCCTAGCTTACAGCTACCCCTTGTCTCGAACTACAGAGGCATAAAAGCGAGGTAATCATACCCGCTATCGCAATCTCATTATCCGAATAACTCGTTGCGCCATGGCTGGAGCCGTGCGGCAACCGATTGATGTTCCCTCCTTGGAACGCTACCTCGATCAGAATGTCCCAGAAATCAAGACGCCGGTAGATGTGAAGCAGGTAGCTTATCTATTGACTAGCATTTCATCTCGGGCCATCAAGCAGATTACTAATTCCGAGATCAGTTCGGTTTCGGACAATCCAATCCGACTTACCAGCTCACAACCGCCGACGGCAGCAAGTATGTCTTACGGAAAAAGCCACCAGGCAAGCTGCTCTCCAAGACGGCGCACAAAGTCGAGCGTGAATACAAGATCATTCATGCGCTGGAACATACAGATGTACCTGTGCCCAAGGCATATTGTCTCTGTGAAGATAGCGATGTGATAGGCACGCCTTTCTACATCATGGAGTTCCTAGATGGCCGCCACTTTACTGACCCTGCTATGCCCGGCGTCGACCCTGCCGAAAGGACTGCACTGTAGGTCATTGCCTTGTTGGTTGTCGATTTTCAACCTGCAGGGTTCCTCTCCTTTGGCAAAGATGACCCCCGAGCTAAGATGATATAGATGGCAGGATGCGGTTCGGACACTAGCCAAATTCCATCGAGTTGTTCCCAAGCTGGTTGGCCTGGAACGCTTCGGAAGACCGTCGGGCTACTACGATCGTCAGATCGCCACATTCACCGCAGTATCTCGCGCTCAAGCCCAAGCGGTGGATGTGGAGACCAAGGAACCGGTCGGCGAGCTGCCTCATTTCATGGACATGGTGCGATTTTTTTCCGATAAGGCCACCCAGCCTCAGGATCGGGGCACGCTCGTGCACGGCGATTATAAAATTGATAATATGATTTTCCATAAATCCGAGCCTCGTGTCATTGGCATCCTGGATTGGGAGATGGCCACGGTGGGTCATCCGCTGTCAGACCTCTGTAATCTGACTAGCCCATACTTCTTGGAAGGCACAGATCATAAGACAGACCAGTTCCAGCCCAACGCGGTCCCTGGCTTGCCCACACGAGCCGATTGTATCCAATGGTACCAAGAGGTCTCTGGCTATGACCCCACGCCCGACATCCCATGGGGGGATGCATTCTTCTCATGGCGAAGTTCGGTCATCATGCAGGGTATCAAGGCGCGGTTTGCTCTTCGGCAGGCCAGTAGTGCTCGCGCGGTGGAGTACGCCAGGAACACCAATCCATTTGCGCTGAAGGCGTGGGAGCGAGTCAAACAGGTGCAAGAACAACTGCGGCAACGGGCCAAACTATAAAATCATCGATTGCGGCCGTATGACTGTCTCCGAACGCTCCATTGGGGGTCTTTTTGGGGAAAGTATTGAAGGAAGGAAGGACGAGGAAGAGGTGCATTATTATAAACCGATATACTGTGAAGCTATGTCCCTATGTAATACACGAACTTCAAATCCATGTTGGAGAACTCTCTCAAGTAAGGTGACTCGCCGGACTCGTCGGTCTCATTGAGTTCGAGACAGAACAACGATTTCTCAAAGAAGGATGAACGAACTCGTATGTGAAATGAGTGTGCACGCTTAGAAGAGCATAAACAAAAGAAAACTAGCAACAGTGTCAGTGCGTCAATCAGACTGCAAGCCAGTGCCAACGAACAGGGATGAGCAGCAGTAGTTTGCAAGTGCACGGTTCGAAACTTATTTTTTTTTCTAATTGTTTGTTCTGTCCTTATAAGGAAAATTATGGAACCCTCCGAGGTCCATCGACGGGCTAGTCAGTTAGTGAGTTAGATTAGTCCAACTGTAGGAAGATAATAGGGAGTAAGCCAGAGAATATGTGTTAGGCTCAGTTGGAGGCGGATGACGCCGGATTTCCTCGTATATGCGCTTAGCAAGGAACAAACCCGGGCCAGCACAGGTGTACAGTACGGTACATACAGTAAGCCTTTGCAAATTCCGAAGAGTCAGCACAATCCGGCACCAACGCATCTCTCCCCGGTTGAGGCAATCAGTTGGGTGCGGCTCCCCCTTGCCCCGGCTCCAGGGCTACTTACCACTACTAGGTACTCTTAGGGGTCTAAGTATGTAGGTCCTTTTAGCCTCAGCTTGGGTCTCGCCCTCTCCCAGCCTCAAGGAAGCGTCGGAATTTTGTACGAATATGTGATGCTGTAGAATTAACTACTGTTGACTTTTCAGTCTTCAGAACAGGAGGGAAGTCTATAATTGATCAATTCAATCGTAATACATTGTTCAGTACTTCGACAATTATGTATTGCACCGCTTAGCAGTATAGCCTCTCGTTCAGGTCGGAGCTACCGCTACCTCTACGCACTGCACCTTCGCTCTCTTTTTTTTGTTTTCTTCTTCTCGCTGTGTGGTCCAAGCTCGGGGAGAACCTCGGCAGGATTCACATCCCGAACAGATGTCAGTAGGAAGAAAAAGTAAAGAAACGGGAGGGCGCAACTGAAGTCAACTAAGCCATACGGTCCACAGGCTCACTGTAGCTGCATGAATCAAGTACTTTTCCCATCCGCTTTTCTTTCCCGGTGCGAATCTCCTAGGAGAAATCACATAACACAGAGAATCATCAAAGCCAAGGGAAAAGGCAGGGTACTGAATAGTAAGCAGATCTGACATACATATATGCCTGCATACATACATATTGGGTCGTAGCGTCGCTCTATCAATGGGAACTATCTATCCTTAGGTGCGTTTGGAAACAAACTCCTCTCTAGTAACTTACTATGCTCCATGTAAGAACTAAGCATGAGGGAGAGAGTTAGCACCTCCAATTCCCACCCACTACCCCTCGGTCTGATGACTTGAAGGCCCCATGTTCCCATCAATAGCGCATCAATAGCGACAAATAAAGTCAAGTCAATTCAATTGGGTCCAGACATCAGAGACTTGGGAATTCAGTTTCCGGGACTACTAGCCCATATACATTCGGTATTCCGCTCAGCAGCAAGAACGAGAACCTCAGACATGAATGAATGAATGAATGAAACGTGCCCGACTTTCGCTTCTTGCTGTTTACGGTAACCAAATGACTGCCCTAGACTACTAGTAGGTACGACAGTGTATCAGCTTTTCCCCGAAGGATTCGGGAAGTCTTAATCTTAGGGCAAGGGAAGGAGGTTGTCCGAAGGAATCCGGCATACGTACAGTATAAGTTAGTAGGTGGTTTGATTAGTTGATTACCTAACGACTTTTACTCCATACCGTGAGTAAACACGGGATCTCATTCCTTTGACTAGCTTGGCTAGGGCTAGTTGGCTAATTTTCAGTAGCCGGATAGTACGGAGTATATTAAAGAGGTTCAACCGGGCCAGATATAATTCTCTTTCCTTTTGGTGGGAAGAAAAGCGGGAAGAGAAGATAGCAATTCGCCCGCCCTTCCATTGATCGAACATTCCTCCAATTCCGATACTTTTCTAGCACCCTTCTTGCCGTCTTGGTGTCGTTCAGATTGGGTGATGCAGACGAAAGAAGGGGGTGGTCGAGGAGTGAAGTGGCACATGGTACTCTGTAAAGTAAACGGTGGGGCCGTCCTCGGTGTTTAATGTTTGATGCTGCAGTGATGCGGGCAGTAATCAAGATTTGGAGGAAAGGGTATGATTGACTGTACATAAGTCGAACACTTTTTGTTGCGTATGTGTGTGTGTGTGTGTGTGTGGGTGTGTGGGTATGCGTATGCGTATGTGATTTTTTTTCCCTTCTTTTTTCTTGTTTGTGTGCTGCTTACTCTGTACCGTAATAATAATGCTGTTAAGCAGGGTAAGTTTATGGACCACCCACACAACATAGTAGCCGGGGATTATAAGTACCGTCGACGATCCATCCGCGAATTGGTGAACTGAACCGTCAATTTGCTTCGGCGCGGGCCGCCTCTAGTCCCTATCCGGTCGCTTCTATCGGATGACATGTCGCATTGCACGACCTTGTTCTCGCCCTCGTTGTGTGGGTGGTGGTGTGGCTTCTTATTTTTCTCTGGATTCTACCTACTCTTCTTCTTGCTGCGGGTGGTGGAAGAGGAGTTGGGAGGGGGATGTCCAGGGCCCTTCAATCGGGCTATTTCTTTGCGTCTTCTCCCCTTGTTCTCGACGACAACAACTGGTTTTCTCGCGGTTTCCGTCGTGCAGAGTAACCCATCGGGACTTGATCTGCACCCATATGATTGTTACTTCCTCAAAAGTCGTGACTCGAGCACGCTAGCTTTGGCTCAGGGGATTGGCTGTCTAAGTTGACACGATGGAGAGAATTTTGTAACTCGTAGCTTTTGGGAGGTGGTACTCGGATGTGAATAGTAAGTCTTACAGTGCGATGGTGGTCGAGGCTCCTGACTGGGGCAGCTGGGCAAGATGGTTGTCCAGGGCAGAAGATGGGTGCTGCCGTAAGCCCACCAAGGAACCAATGGTGTTCAGGTGTTCAACATGACTTTCATGGGGTGCGGTACTTTTTCTTTCTCCGACGTAGCCTCCTGCTGTGCTGGCAGCTGGTCGGTACATCATGGAGTACCTCCTCCATCTCTGGGACGGGAAGAACAGGCTAAATCAGTTAAACAATTGCCTCCAAATCCTACTCAGTACCAGCTCTTATCACACTTGGAGAACCTTCAGCCTTCACCAGAGAACAATGTCGTCATCTAAGGTGGGTTCTTAGAAGCTAGTGTATGTATGAGTGGTGTGTGCTATCTTGCCAACCCTGCAGGTGAGAATGGGCCTCCGGCACAGCGATCTGCCTTCTTCAGCTGCTGGTCGCTGAAGTCGGACCCCGCTGGCCAGTAGTACGAGTAGCAGTAGCACCGTAGCAGTCGCCGCAACAGCGGCCCTCATTACTTCCATAGGTTATTTCTTTCTTGCCCGTTGTTGAAACGAGCATCGATCATTCGGTGCACTGACGACGAAGTGGGGAGGGGGGGAGGGGGGGAGGGAGGGGAGGGAGGGGCGCGAGGAAGGAGGGAAAAAGCGCGTGGGGCCGGGGTTGGGCTACGACCCGATCATCTGCAGAGTGACAGTTGAAAAGTCTCACCAGTGACCAGAGTGACCACGACGCCTCAATTACTCCGGGTCTTAGCCCTCGGGAGAGCTTGCGGAAGGGCAAGAGCCCATCAGATCATTGTGGGTTACGGGTGCGCCTGTCTGTCTGTCTGTCTACTCTTGAGGATTTACCCGTATTGCAACAATCTAATTCAAACATTGAACATTTTGAGTAATCACCTCTTGTACAGCACAGTATACCCTGTCAATCCAGGAGACTCACCACCTGGCACTGCGCTCCAGAAGACCTGCCTAATTGGGGATAGAGGATTGGCTGCACATCAGATCAGGATTGGATGCGCACAACCGATAGGCATCAAGCATTTTTTTCCTTGTCCTTCTTTTCATATTTGACTCTCTTGGTGTTGCTTTTTTTCATCTCCCATCTTCTTGTCCCATGCTCATCCGGAATTGAACTCCAGACAGCCAAGCGTAGAATGGATAATTAGGTCTCTTGTTGAGCCGAGAGAAGAGAAACTGTCTTAATAATGCCTTCAGTCCTAAGTTCTTTATTGGTTATAGCTACCTTAACTAAGGTCCGTCTCAAGAACCATTCCTACATGGGTTAGTTGAAGGTCATGGTGTAGATAACCGTTTCCCGCCCAACCCCTCATAGACCCATTCCGATTCATGGTTCTGGGATTCGACGGGTCGAAACCAATGCCGAAAGAGGTCAACTCTGTAACCACTAACCATCCAGAATACGAGTGCGAATATTTCAGCAACAATGCTGTTATTGTTATGTTATTGTTATTTGCTGTTGGCATTGTTGTTGGTATTGTTATTGTTATTATTGTTGTTATTGTTGTTGGTGACAGTATTGATGATGATAATGATGATGATGAAATGGCCGTGCGATGTAACTGGGAAGAACCGGAATAAACAGGGAGGGGTAGAAGTGGGACACAACAAAGCTGACCTGGATCTGACCTGACCTGATCTGACTTTTGTTCCTCTTCTTCCCTTTCTTCCCCTCCCCTCCCATTCCTCTTTGTACTCAGGACCATGTATCCTCAATCCTGCCCGCGGCTACTGGTTAGGTTCGATAAGATGGGGCCTTCGGAATCGGCACAGCTCGTTAGTGCCTATTCGCAACTACTGGGCCTTAATCAATCTATTTACTACCTAGTCAACGATCGGTCATGTCCATACGAAAGTCAACCACCGTCAGACCGCGATTAGTTAAGATTTTTGTTTTTAGCGATCTATAGTGGCTGGGAGTTGTTGCATCATTCTTCTTCCTCGAGACTCCTCGTCCGTTCGAAATGTGACCTTTTCGCAAGTGCGGTCGCTGCTGTTGCTGTTTGCTTTGCAATTCCTGGTTTTTTGATGGATGCTGCCTGCCTCGGGACTCTTTCTCTCATAACCAGTTATGAGAATCCCTGTGCATGATAAAGGGCTCAATGAGTGAATGAAGACCTAAAAAGCTCTCCCGTGCCGTCTGTGTTACCGAGCCAGAAGGATTCTGTCCAGCAAAGCGAAGTGGAGGTTTGGGAATTGACTGAGATTCGTTCCGAGGCGGTCAGCCATCAAACAACTGCACCGGCAGCAGCCTTGTCGCCTGAGGTATGCTACCCAGTACGACTGTTGGCTCGAAATGGATCGAGGATCAACCGAAAAAAGACGAAAAATAAACACGAGTAAATCACTGTGCATCTACGGATATAGAGAACTGAGACATTGAGAAACGGAAACAGAAAGCTCTGCCGATCGATCGAGAATCCCCTCGATTTGAGACGATCGCCCTGCGTGGAAGAAGTAATCATGAAGACCACCACCACCACCCACCACATTAACAGCTGCTGGCTTCAGCCTAGATGAAGGGGTGGCGGCGGCAAGCCAAACGCACCTTCCCCCTCGTCGCCAAGTTCCACGACGGTTCTGTGCAGATGAACAATTCAGCCTCTTCACCTGTGCCCGCGATTGACTGCCAATCATTGACTTCCATGCAGAGAGCCTCATATGGGTGGAGCCTCTTTTCGGTTTAGGCTGGCTGGGTCAGCCTCGTGGACGTGGCATTATTCTTTTTTTTTTCTTCTTGTTTCAAAGGAGGGGACCGGAAGGAAGGAATGATATTCGAGAGATGAACATCAATTTTTCTCGCAAGTCTCCAATGTGGTAGACTGCTTTCTTGTGTGTAAGGTTCATTCCAAGTAGGAGTCCACATTACCAGCAGATGTCAATAGAATAGTACCTAATTAGGGTCTCCTCTTTCCCGGCAATTGTCAGTCTCTCAGTCGTGGGGAGACTCACCCCACTTACCTCTGTTTGCCTGCTGCAGTGGCGCGTCTGGGAGTCAGCTTTCAGTCACTCCCTCAACGCTTCTTCAGGGCCTCCTCTTCTCCCATTTTGTTTTGACGCAGGTGGAGCCTCAATGCGAATTTGGGACAACCCCCGGAGAGGTTGATCATCGTGATTGTGATTCTCATGACGGGCAGTCAAACTTTGTTGCGCGCGCACACCCACCCACCATGTAAGTCAATGGGGATGCCAGATAGAGAGAGAAAGGGGAAGAACGAGAGAAAAGAGGTCAGTCAATTCAGGATCAGCCAGCCAGCCCAGCCCAGCCAGCCCAGCCAGGCAGACAAATAGAATAGGGTCATTGCCAGTCAATAACTCGTAGTCGGGGAGGGGATAACACAATACGAGAGAAAAAGAAAAGGAAGACAGACGGGTTAGCGCACTTCTAATCGCATTTTGGTCTTCTACATTATTCTTATGATTGCTGCTCCCTGAGTCTATTTGTGTCCACCTTATGGTCATAGCTGATTGTTGCGATGTTGTGGTGGTGGTGGTGGTAGCTTTTGGCAGGACTAGATGCTACTAGTGTAGAAGCAAGAAACTTGTCCTGTCGTTTGTCTCTTGTGTTGTTTCTCCACCCCGTGTCTTTTTTCCAGGCCGGGCTGGGTGTGGAGATCGACTTTCAGTCAGCGCGGCTTTTCCTACGGTTCCTTCTCCTCTTCAATACTCCCACCCCGAGTACGGAGTACTGTACCACGGCTTGAACGGCCTCGACTTTTGAACTGAAGTGAAGTGAGGTAAGTTAAGGTCGCTAGTTGTTGACTGACTAGACTAACGACCCAGTTAGCTCTCCGTCTCCGTCCTATTCCATTCCATCCTGTCCTGTCCTGTCCAGTCCCATCCTGTCCCTCATCTCCTTACCCCATTCCATTCCATCCACTCACCATCTATTCTCATCCATCCATCCATTCACCCGTTGTTGTGTGGGTTTTCTTCTTCCACTTCTGCTTCTTTACTCCTTCTTCACCTTATTCCCTTTCTTGCTTCTTTCTCTTCTGCTTCTAACCGGATCCTTCCTTTCGGTTCTGCCGTTTCCCACGCTGCGGTTGCTGCTTTTGTGCTCTTGACCGCTCCGGCCGTACCCTGAACCTTTTTTTTTCTTATTCTATCCTGTTTTATCTTATCCTATTTTATTTTAATTTCCTCTGCTTTTTTCTCCCTTTCCCCCTTTCCCTTTTCATTTTGATCTACCGTATTTCATTTATTTTTTATTTTTCCAATTCTCACCTGCCAAGCGCGTCATAATCCCGCTGGCTCGAACTATCAGCTATATCGGCCACTATTCTATCGTGTCTGGATTACTACCGGCCACCACTATTCTGACTTAATTACCTTTACCTTTGTGCTTCTTCGCTTTTGTTGATTTTCTTCATTCTTCTGGTCCTGATTTGCGGTACTCTTCTGCTCCTCTTCCTCTTCTAGCTGCTGCCATTGCCTATGATCATCACTGCAACTACAACCACAATTACACCGGCTACTGCTATCACCACGAGTTCCGCCGTTGCCGTTGCTTACTCCTGGCGCCGTTAGACGATGATTTTCTCCTCATGACCTGATGCTCGCTTACTTGCACCTACTCCTCCTCCTCCGCCTCTTCCTCTTCCACCTTTCATCAGGCCAGAGTGACATCGTGACCTCTTCTCATCATCACCATCATCACCATCCCCCGCTTTTGCTTAACTGAACCAAACGACCGCCTCTCGGGTTGTTAGACGATTCGGGTTCTCTCCAAAAGTCCACTTCCACGGCTTTTTAACTCTTGTGCGGAAGATCGTTTGATCTATGCGCCCAGTGCAGTGCAGCCTTGTCTTTCGGAGTGGATTTCGACGTGCGGTTGATTGACTTCCGCTTGAGCCTCATCGCTTGGTTCCTGAGGCTACCCGACTTGGGCTCTGTGACAGCAGCAGGTAAGCAAAATACTTGGCCGTTTTCTCCTCTTTGTCCTCCTCGTCCCACCATCCTCTATCACACAGCCAACAGAGAGAGGAAACCACAAAATTCCTATTTTTCCAGAAAAAGAAAGTGAGAGAACTCGCTGTCATGTGAATCCCAACATTCCTCCCTACTATATCACTGGCTTTCACTCTGGTCCTCTGGTCCTCTCTTCTTTTCTTGCTCTCTCCGTTTCTCAACTGGCTTCGCTTGATCTGCACCCCACATCCATCGCAACGGGTCCAAATAATGTGGTGTTCTCCCAAAGTGCTACAGATCGGATCTTGAATCATTGGTTCGATCCTCGCATGTTTCTTCTTCGATGACTTACCGTCTATCTCCATCTCATTCCTTTTCTCTTATCCGAATCATGCTCGGTTTCTGGCTCCAAAGGATAGCTACCGTAGATCGCTTGCCTCATCTTTCTTGTCAGCTGCATCTTTCATGTCCTACACGCCATCTTGCTAGGGCCTTACCCGCGCACATACTAATCAGATGACAGTGCATTTAAGCCCCACAACGCGACCCGTCTGCTGTGCTCGCGGGAGAGGTTAAAGACCTGATTCACTGCCTCCAGCGTGGGCTTGCATTGCTTTACGCGACACAAGGCACCAGAAGAAATATCGACAGACAGTAGGCTAGCGCACCTGATGCGCCTCAAACCACTGCATTCATGACAGAATCATACGACCCAGATGAAATCCCTGGTTCCCCCGGGCTGAAGGCCACCCAGGTTGATTACTCACTCAAGGATTCGCCTCCACCCTTTGGGGAACCGCCGCCTGAGGGAGACGTTGCTAAACCTGCTGTGGACGATGTGGCACCGTTTTCGGGCAGTTCCCGTAAGCGCCTGCCGGAATCTCCCAAGCCCAGAACACTCGAGGGCAACTCGGTGCTGATCAGACATTTAGAGCCTAATCGACCTGATATAGCCAATTTCGAATATCAACATGGCTTCACTCATGAGGCGGTAACTGATGAATCCTTTGACAAGCCTACTAAATTAAGGTCTAAACTGGACAATGCTTTGCTGCCAGAGCCATGCAAACCCACGGAGACAGACAGCTTGAAAGCTGCAGCCACAGCCAAACAAGCGCTCGATCTGGTATCTTTAGATATTAAGGAAGACCCGAGGGAGAATGCCCAGTTCGGATTGACGCCAAAAGAACCTAGTCATTCCCCGGAGCAGTCGTCTCCTAAGCAGGAGCAACAGCTCACGCCTCCCAATAACAATAATATCTCATCACTACTATCGGATCCTCCGCCACGACAGGAAAGGAAGCTGTCTGACCCCGACTCCCGCTTGAGCAAACTACTTCTCGTCAACCCTTCGACATCTCCAGGCCAGGTTCTACCAGCGCTTCACTCTTCATCAACCGGGAACTCTGTCGATCATAGCCTCCCTTCCCTCCAAACTGCATTAGCGGCAGTCACGGATGTACCGCCAAATCCCGCCGTGCGCATCAATGGCTCGTCTTCTTATACCCTGCCTCCAGTACAAGCTTCCTCTCCAGTCTCAAGAACAGACTCTCTCTGGGATCACCAGCGCATGGGGCAGTTTGGCCCTCCCCCGCAGGTTCCGCCCAGCCCATATTCACATCTATCTCCTGCGAGCTCGAAGGAAATGTCAACCATGCCGTCTCCTGCTTCACAGTCACCGTACTGGAGGATCAAAGAGATACCTTACCTGACCTCCCCATATGAGGTAGCACCCTCCACGGTCAAGAGTCCGGCGACAAGTTATCCGACCCCGACGGATCAGACACCTACAGGGTCCTGCGACCGATCGTTTAACCCCTCTGCGCAGGCTAATGGGCCTGTACCAGTTGGGACATATAAATGTCGTCATCCTGGGTGCACGGCACCTCCTTTCCAGACTCAATATCTACTCAAGTAAGCGTCTGCATGACCCCATTCGACTTGAGACCACAGACTCAACGGCTCCACAGTTCTCATGCGAACGTTCATTCCCAAGACCGTCCGCATTTTTGCCCCATAGAAGGCTGTCCTCGTGGACCAGGGGGCAAGGGCTTTAAACGGAAGAACGAGATGATCCGTCATGGTCTCGTCCACAATTCTCCCGGTTATGTTTGCCCTTTTTGTCCAGATCAACAGCATAAGTACCCTCGACCGGACAATCTTCAACGGTAAGGTCCTTGTCTACCGAGAGTCAATATGAACGCGCAACTCACAATCTAAACAGACATGTCCGAGTCCATCATGTCGATAAGAATAAGGATGATCCGGCTCTCAGGCAGGTCCTGGCCCAGAGACCGGAAGGTAGCAACCGCGGTCGGCGCCGCCGCACCAACGCTCAATGAGCGACCTCCTCACGACCGTCGTGAGAACCCCTCTTCCCATAAGTGCAGATTTACTGTTCAGATGATATTGCATTAGCGACAGCGCCCGTGTTGATTCAGTCTTCGGGAAGGTGGCTTTCTCGAACATGATCCTGATGCTGATGAGTCATGCTGGGAATCACGCAGCCACTCTTACCCACCGCCCGCCACCCGTTTCCCCAATTGTCGTGTCTACTGCACATGCATCATATGAGCTCGTCCCGTCTTCTTGATACTCTTCTTTTAGTGATACCAGATCTTCTTGGAGTTACTCTTGACACTCTATCATCCATTGTCCTGCGCGACTTTTTCCATGCCATTCGCTTTATTTCTTACCTTGCATATACACCTTAGCCTCGTTTGTTGCTGAATACCTTGGCGAATTATGGTTCTTTTGTACAAGATTTGACCTTATTGGCGTTCTTCGGGAAAGCTCGCTGATACCTTTTTTGATTCTTTCTATTCTCGATCCCTCTTCGGTTCCTCTGCTGCTCCCAACTTTCTCTTTGCGCCTCCCACAGCACCTTCTAGTCTTCTTCGTAAAAATATTCCCCACATATACATATAGGAGCTCTGGCGTCGATCGAGGTTTCCATAAGCAACATCCTTCAATTGATTGGATTCTATCTTGACTAGTAGTATTGAGTGTGATCCTAGTAATAGCTGCAGAAGCGAAGCAGCGAAACCAGAAAAGAAGGTCCAAAACGGGGGGTCCGAGAAGTTTGTTGGTCTGGACTTTCTGTGTTGCTGTCTCGTTTCTTGAATTGCGTCAAATATTCCCTCCCCCCTTTGCATTTTCAGGTATTTGCACAACTAGTCAGCTAGCCTCGGCATGAAAGAAGGGGAAAACCAAAAAAAGCCTTGTATCAAAAGACGACACTCCAGAAGAAGAGTGAAAAGAAGAGCAAAAGGCAGGGGACACGGGACACCCCACAGAAGGGAGAAATTACACTGGCAAGATGTGCTGTGTAAAAGTTTCTATGGGTATTGTAGACATATAAAGTGAGTAGCAGAAGGCTTGATAGCGCAGCTGGGTAGAGTACAAGCGACCAAATGGTTTCAATCCCACACACTGGCCCGCAGTGAGTTTTAGGTGTGTTGAATAGGGTTGGTACTAAGGACCTCTGAAGTTGGTATGGCTGTCTTTCTTTCCCGGGGGGGGGGGTTTAAAGGTTTGAAAGTCCCTTCCATTTTTGTTAAAAAGGTGATGGGAAGGAGAAGGTATCATCAAAGTTGATTGAGGGGTCTGCATTGCGCACTGGCGATGGAGTAGAGCTGCTCGTGTGTGGAATGCGATTGTTGGTTTTCTGGGTATGTTGTATGGTAGTGGTGTGCGGGCGTTGGTCTTGTTACGCCAGGAGATAATAATGTTGTTGTGATGATGATGATGATGATGACGACGATGACGACGACGACGACGAGGAGAATACCTGTCAGCCCACACACCAACTTCCTGTGAAGGAGGGTGAGACAAGGGAGGGGGGAGGGGGTTAGGCCAAGTCCTGCAGGCCAGCCAGCCAGAAACCGGAACCACACGTCTTCCTTCCTCTTCAGTCAAAGTCACGGGATGAGGCTGAAAAGAAAAAGCCTCCACTTTTCCTCAGCTGGGGGTACGCGCCCTCACTGCACTACATACTTCGTATGTAATCATGTTTGTATGTCGCTGACTGGCTCCATTCTAGCATATTCGGACCCTCCACTTTCCACCCACCTCTCCTAAGTGTTTGTCCCCTGGGGGCGAGAAAAGCTTCTTGTTCCGGAAGTTGTATCGAAACTAGAAACTGCCCCGCCCCCTTCCTTGAATATGACGACTGAAGAAGAGACAGGAGACCTAGGGAGAGAATTCTCTCAAATGTCGCGCCTCTTATGGATCCTTCTCACATGATCCTTCATGTTATCCATTCGGCTGAACACCCGACGACACCCGTCCCACTCGCATGGGATTTCGGGGTTATGTTTCGCTTCGTGTCGATCCCGGTCTTTCTTGCTGGAAAACCCACCCCGCACGGCCTGTGGACAACCCTCGTAGCGGCAGAACAGGTGCTTGCGATGTCGGTTGTAGTGTTTGCGGAGGTCGCAGCCACGACGGAAGAGGGCTTGTGAGGAGCACCCTGGGTAGGCACAGCGCCATGTTCCGTCGGGGTTGGGAATGCCATAGTTCGTCAAATCTCGATGGACGTGGTGGTGATTGTGAGGGTACTGGGAGCGTGGTGGTGAGGATGAAGAGGAGCATGGAATGGCGGCGGTGGCGTTCTCATCTGCGAGGTGGTGGGGCTGTGTTGGGGGTTGTGATGGGGGCTCATCGAGGTCGAAGTCCAGATCGAGATCGAGATCGAGGTCGAGGTCGAAGTCGCCCGTTGAGGTGGAGATAGGGGTGAGTTGCTGTTGAGATAATGTTGGGTGGTGCTGATGGGGTGATGTGAGGTGATAGTCTGCTGCTGTGTGTGGTTCTGGGGTCGGTGTATGTGCCTGGATCTGGGTTGCTGTCGGTGTGGCCCAACTCCCCGGGCGCACAGAGTAGACTCGATTAGATGTGTTTGCCATTGGATGTGATGACAGTGGTAAGTTGGGCTGGGTGGATGATGTCAAGAATGAGGGCGTATAAGGCCCCTGCTGGAAGAAGACGGCCTCCATCCCTGGGTTTCTGCTGTGGGGTTGGCTGAGTGCGTATCCCAGGTTTCCAGGCATCCCATGGACGGCTGACAGAGAAGCCTCGTGGAAGGCTGCCGCTGGAAAAAGGTGCGGCTGCATCTGCAATGACATGGCACTTGGGATGTACGAGCCGGGTGGTAGCAGCACCTGATTGTCCATCGATCTCTGTGAAATCATTGTGGAAGGCTCTGAACGAGCAGAAGCTCTATCATAGATTGGCTTGTGCTAAGTATGTATTTTGTTAGGCCACTTGCTTGAGTGATGGGAATCTTAACTTACAGTTGTATCCTCGTCCATGGAAACGTTCTCTCAGCAACGAGTGTGTTCCATGCAGCAACAGAAGAACAATTACTTTCATCAGGGCAACAATTCTGGTTAGTGCTTCTTCATCGTCTAACTTCTTTCGAGTTGCGGCTGGAGGAAAAAGGAGGTCCATATAAACTACTGTCTTTCTAATGTTCTGTTCTCGAAGGAGTATCTCGAATGTCAGATGTGGCTATGCATATGTCGAGAGCTGACGGTCAATCCGGTTAGCTGAGCGGGAGTCATTCCGAATCTCTGCTTAATAAATTTCTTGAAGTTTGATGCCACTGTGTCATTGGTTTCGCCGGACGTTGACGCTGTCAGCAGCTCTCGCACTAGCCTTGAAACTCGTGATTTAATATCGACAACATCTATGGGGTTGATGTATAGTGGGGAGTTCTGCCAGGTGCATGATGTAATAGGTCATTCCACTGCGTTTGAAATCCAACATTGCAGCTGACTTTAAATTGCCGGCCGGTAATGTCCGTATGACATCTTCTGTTGGAGTATACATAGTTGACTCCAATGACAAGAATTTCAAATATTGGCCAATAGCACCACAGACTAGGGGCTCGGACTATTGCTTTCTGGGCATTGTTTCATTTGTTCTTCCCAAAGCAGATCTTCACTGCTTATGTAGGCATTACTATCGACCATCATGGCTCGAGATTGGCTACCTGATAGGGCTGAGGTGCATAGTCATCGTGTGAGAAAAGCCACAGTGCGCGAATCAGGAGTATTCATATGCAGCTGGCGGAGTGAGGAATTCACTCTGTTGTTGAAGCATGGCTTGGGTCGACTCCGACCCAGTCAGGAAAATCCAGTCGTTTGCTGACAAGATAGCTCGGGCTAGAATGTAAGCTCACAGACCCAGGACTATAGCTGCGCGGTAGTTGAGTATGCAGCACAATATGCATGCGGCATTCGCGTGTCGTGGGAGGCTCCCTGTCTAGGCAGAGGTCTCAGCCTCAGGGAGGGCCGCGGACTCACCAAGTCCCGCATAAAAATAGAGAATCGAAAAGAAAGTATGAAGGACAGGGGACACCGAGGATGCATCACAAACGGAAGACAAAAAAAGGGATAACAAAAATGCGACTTCGAGTCATGGTTCTGCACGATTTCTCTGGCCGTTGCAGGTGGGACGAGACCAACAAGCTGACGTGAATGGTTGACGGTATGCTTAGGCCCCCCACGCTTGCAAGGCTGGCACAACTCGACTACCAAAACGGGCAAGCAAGTGGGCGCTATTGGACATGGCTGAGATGCAGATCTCTTCTGCTTACCGCCAGATGGACCATAAGCCTCAAGGAGGAAATCCCTGCTGCAGCATGGAAGTTCATGCCATGTTGCGCGATTCCGCAGCGTGACGATCCCCAGATTGGCGGGATTGTGGAAGGGAAGCCGCGCCAAAGGATTGCCGTCAGCACGGAAGGGCTGATAAAGAGCGGTGTCGGCACCCTCGCTACTGTGCATAGTACTGCGTCCATTGCGTCCACTGCATCCGACCCTCCCTATCCCCCGGGCTGGCCCTAATCGGCCTGCAGATCTCGGCGGTTGGAGCGTATATGTGTCAAGGTCATGTTACATCCAAATTATGGTATGTGCCGTAACCTGGTGCAAGACATTATTCCAAAAATATATTCTATCAATCATGGAGCACCGGTGGTTGAGTCATCTCTGGACCACCTTCAGACGTCGAAAATGCTCTCAACCACCCATCTCACAATTAAACGGCTTCTCCGTCATATATTCGGCAGAGATTCAAGCGTCTCATACATATTCCAAGAAATCCCGAGCCTCGGTTGGGATCTTATCGTTTCGCGAAACTTGAGGCACGACAAACGGACAGAGAAAATTGCAACCAAGGTAAGCAGGGACCCGCCACCAAAAAAGCTCCAAACAAAAAAGCAAATCGCGATGTATCCGACTTGCGCATCCAATACGCTGACACCAACTGCTCACGGCAGATCGTTGGCTTGCGACAAAAGCGGCGTTCTATCGTTTGCACCCTGTCCTTTATCCTTATCATCCTCTGCATCCTTGTAAAGGATGTAGTGCTGCACGATGAAAATGACGTCAAAGAAAATGGTCACGTTCGATAAAAGGAACTTGGCGGGGTTTCCGGTGATGCCGCTCCAATCGCCCTGGAAACTCGAATCCATAATCAGTTGCGCAAGAGACAGAATACCGCCAGAGAAGTCGAAGAGGATTCCTTCGATACTCCAGCCATAGGTGGACTTGCGCTTATAGTTCACCCATGCCTGAGGTACGTATTTCACGATGGTGATGATCAGTTTCACATATGAGAGGGCGTAGATCTGATGGAATCAGTCATCAATCCGGACTGGTTTTGTGATAGTACAGTTGCGAAATTTCAGAGTACTCACAACATCGATCCAAGCCCACGAGAAAGGATCGAGTCCCCCATTGGGACTATTGGCAAGAACAATCACCACGACAGCGCCCACGCCGACGATCGAGCCCCAAAAAAGACCAGCGACCGGTTTGCTAACCCGTTGATACCGAGAGACCTTGAAGCCCCAGATAAAGGGCCAGAACTGGGAGTAATAGATGACGCTGAGAACGACAGCATGAATGGCGAAAGCGAAGTCATTAAAGCGCACCGTAGCGTCTTGTGCGAGAGGATGGCGGGCGGCATATTGTTCACGAATAACAGGAGACCAAAGGAACGCAGAAGTATAGATCGTATAGCAGACGAAACCTAGAACATTGATCGTAGGAAAGTCTATGGCTAGACCGGTGGTTGAGCGTCGCCGGAAGTTGTTGAGCGGTTGGGGATAGAATGACGCGGACCAGCAAAGCGTGCTATGCCAATCAATAAGCCACTGAAAAAGTTTCCGATATACCTCGACAGAAGAATTTCTGACGAGACTCCTATGTGAGTGTGAGACATACTAGATCCAGCCCAGAAGGCTATGTTCACAGGGGTCAGTAGTGTTTTATCTAAGGACCGCTGGCTGGTTGTAGATAAGGAGAACACCTACCGAGAGAGAGCTCTGACGAATATCTCGAGTTGAGAAGTCATGGTTGGAATTTCGAACACTTTAGATAACCATAGAAAGAGAGAAGAGAGTTGTGAGAGAAAATTCAGGTCAAAAGAAGGATGAATTAGATCCAGGAGATACACATATTGTCTTTGTTCGAATTGAAGGGAGAGGGGGGAGGGGGAGCGAAGGGCAGGGATCACTTGATCGCAGCGCGGACGATAAGATGGATAAAGTGAGATACTGAGCAGATAGATAGCACGCGATCGATACAATGCGCAGGCGGTCCGTGCCGGCAGATGGTCGAGGACTGCTGAGTCAGCAGTGGTTGTCTGGGATATGCGCTGGCGCACTAAACCCAAGAAGGAAAACCGTTGTTGCTGCTGCTGTGCTGTGCTTGTACCTTGCGAGCCGCGATCGCATCGCATCCCCAGCCAGCCAGCCAGCCAGCCAGCCAGCCAGCCGTTACTTAGCGGTAAGTCCACTAACTAAATAAGCCCAACCCTGCCTGCATCTCGATCAATTCCCCTCCGGCGGTTGACTAAACTTGTCCTCCCTTCCTGCGTCTCGCTGACGGCTACCCACCCCCCTCCATTGTTTTCTCCTTTACATCCCTGGTTCTGGACTCGTCATTGTTTCCGTCATTATCTCCTCTCTTCTTGACCACTCTAACTATACTAATCTCGGTTCCATCCTCCACTTCTCACCGCCAGCGCTTGTTGCAGAGAGTGAGCTGGACCGTCCATCGTCCCAACTTTTCCTCCGGAAACTCCTTAGAAGCTACGCGAATTTCCCGAATAGCTTGTCAATCGGCCGGAGGACAAATCAGCGACTCAAGTCAAACCCAATCTTTCTCCGTCGGCGCATGGTGCATTCTTCGGAGTGGGGGATCTCAATAGATCTCCTTCGGTAGTTCCGACATTCCACAGCATCTAATCTCGCCGTCTGTTGCAGGAGTCATCGATCTCGGCCTGACATCACCGGAGGACAAACTCATTGACAATCATGGCGGCGGATTCGGGGCTCACGGCTCCCGGGAGCAGTACGTACTCCTCGAATACGTTACATGTGGGTGATGGGACATGGGACTCGGAGCGCGACACATTCCTGCTGCCCAACTTGATGGGGATCAACTTCGACACGATGCGATACAATGGTAGGTGCAATCCATACATGTCTCCACATCTGCTAAAATCTCGCTTACCATGGGCGCTAGGAATGGGGAACCGATTCAAAGATATGCCCGAATACCATACGCTGATCATTGTTCACGGTGTCATCGCCACTATCGTATTTCTCGGTCTTGTCCCCATCTCGGTCTTGATTGTTCGATATTATTCGCGATGGAACCCATACTGGGCATTCAAGTTGCACGTCTGGTGCCAGGTTCTGACCGTGATGCTGAGCACTGTTGTGTTCGTATTTGGCTGGTTTGCTGTAGGCCCCCGACGGAGTTTGACGAATCCTCACCATGGAATTGGCCTAGCGATCTATGTCTTGGTGTGTTTCCAGGTGTTATGGGGCTGGCTTGTTCACAAATTCGAAAGAAACAAGAGGCGCTCTCATGTGCCGCTAAAGCTTGTCGTAAGTAGACCAAGCAGTGACATCTCCGATGGTCTACATGAGGGCTAATCGATTGTTAGATACATCGTTGGATTGGCCGCGCTTTGACAATCTTGGGAATTGTGCAAATACCACTAGGTCTCACTCTCTACGGCTCACCCAAAGTGCTTTTTATTCTATATGCGATCGCCGCCTTCGCGCTTCTGGCAACATGGTTTGTGTTATCCTACCTATACGATACTGAGGGCTATCACATGGAGGGGGATTATGAAGCTCGTCGTAGCTACGTGTCCGGCCCTCCTGGTCCTGAAGGACACCCCCCTGGTGGTCTCGGTCCTATGGCTGGCGCGGGAGCAGTAGGCTCTGGGTTGGGCTCACTCTTCAGAAGACGCTCGCGAGGTAAAGACCATGAGTATGATGATCCGCACCCGGCTTATCCAGAAGAGAAATACTCCGATGGGGGCAGGCGCCGAGGACGGTGGGAGGACACGCTGCTCAAGCTGGGGGCTGTTGGCGGGGGTGCATGGCTTGTGAAGAAGTTTCTCGACCGAAGGCGCGATCGGGATGATGATACGGAGTCTGGTCGTTATAGCCGGGCTCATGGACGCAGCGACAGTATAACAGAGGAAAGCCTAAGTCGAGTGGAGCCAACGCAGCGCACGCCTCTCAATCGGCCCCCGAGTCGGCCTCCAAGCCGACCACCGAGTCGACCAGCTAGTCGCGCTCAAAGCCCAGGATCATCGTACTACTACGACAGCACCTACCTGTCATCCGAACCTGCACGCAGACCGTCACACACGCTTCGAAATGCTGTTCTAGGAGCAGGAGCCTTTGCTGCATTAAAGGGTCTATTCTCCCGTCGCAAAGCAAATGATGAGCAGCGCCGAGTAGAGGACTTGCGTCGCCGCGAGATGGAAGATGAAAAGTTAGCTCGCGCGAATAGTGGGCGACGGTACACTGGAGACGGCTATTACCCGCGACGAGGTCCAGAGTCGTTCACTGCCACTGATATTTCGACGGAGTTGACACATCCACCACACCGCCCACCACCTCATGGGGAATCTGTTATCTCTGCTGTGCCTATGGCGTCAGGGGCGGTTGATGGCGCGCGCTCAGACCTGCCTCCGGCATCAGCTCCTCCGGTCCCGCACGATCTGCTCTCAGAAGCTCCACCTCCTCCTCGACACGATTCGGGCGACTTGGCAGCTGGTGTAGCAACGGGGGCGACTCTAGGTGCTGCTGCTGCCTCCTCTGGCCACCGGCATCGCAGCAGAAGCCGGCACCGCGATGATCATGTCGACTCACCCCCTGTATCCGTCAAAGTGAAGATGCACAACGATGGCCGCCACGTCACGCTCAGGAGATTGACCGACGAAGAAGCTGCCGCGAGCCGGGAGGCAAGGCGCCGGGAAAGAAGAAACTCACGCCGCCGAGCCGGCAGTGCAAGCTCCTTATCCGGCAATGAAGGGGGCAACTACGACCGCTGGCGTCGGGTCGAGGAGCTGGAACGTCAACAGCAGGCGCAGATGCACCGAGAGCAAGCCGCAGCGGCGGCGGCGGCTGGGGTTGGAGCATCTGCGGCCCCCTCATCTAGCATCCCCGCGACATACTATGCGCCTCCTCCGAACATGACCAACTTACCTCCTCCGCCTCCGCCCCCTGTACCCTCCAGCCACCCCTACGGCGCAGCCAGCATCACATCACCCGGAACGGGAACATTTACCGGGACCGAGGCCAGCGAATACGCGAGCAATCGACGTCGTAGACGTGCGGAACGAGCTCGTGCACGTCAAGAGAGACAGCAAGGCGTTGAATTCACCTGAGAAAAAAAAGACATATTGCGTTCTCTCTTCTTGTCTTTCCTTTTTTTTTGTATAGCAACGATATGATACTGACGATCTTATGTGGTAGGATTATATCTCCGTTTGTCGATTTTAGTACCTCTTTTTGTTGACGTGTTGATGTTGATGTTGATGTGATGTTGATGTTGATGATTTGGTGTACATGAATTGTTTGTGTGCGAAGTACCCCCCAACTCCATCCGGTTTACCTTGGGCGGGTGCTGTTGCTTTTGTGATTACAGTAATAAATGCATGTGATGTGGTCAGAGGAGGTGCCTGGCCCTGGTCGGAGTAAGCAAGCAGAAGAAACGGGTCTTTTTATAACGATAGATCCCTTCCTAGAGGTCCCTTTGGTTGTCAATACGCACACAACAGTAGCGTCGCTTGGTGGGTGATTGCAGTCACCCCTCGGGCGAGCAAGTCGGCCAATTGGCACTAGCTAGCTGCCGGGACATTAAAAGAATCAGTAAGCCTGCGGGTACAGTACAATCGAGACCAAAGACTCAACCACAGGTAGAGCTCGCAGAGGACCGACCGTCAATCGATATCAAGATTCATCATCTAGGCGTGTCAGTTGACTGCGAAAGTCACTCAGCAGGCGGAATGAGGAAGCTTCTCTTGTAGAGATCGTAGTCATAAGGATGGTAGTATGATAGGTCTCGTCCCATCGAAGGAAATGGGATTGGGTCAAGGTCCGGTCTCTCTGAAACAATCAGGAATGCAATGAATAGACGAGACAAAGGGCCTAATCGAATTCGTCAAGATTGGGCATCGCAAGGAGGCGAACGAACATCAATGTCTCCGAGTCGGCGGAGAAGTTAGCAAGCACTACCTTAAACTTATTTGCCTTTGAGAACACTTAGCCACATATAAATTCTCACTAGCGATCTCCCTATGGCATTTCGTTGTCGATTCGTGATGAGCTTAACTTGCTTGCTCTTTTCGTCCGTTGGAGTTCAATCTTGTCGGGACTGCAGCTGGCTCGGATTCTAAGGCGACTGCAGGTGAATGCTTAAGGTTTTATGCATTGAGCTACAGATTGTTCGACGAGGTAACAGATGCATGTGATAATCGGAATCTGCTATTCTTTTCTCGGTTAGACTTCCCCATGACTATTAGATAGCTCTCGACATAAAGTCTATTCGTCGGCAGCCTTGTCTCGATATCTAATGGTCATAGGTTCAATAGTCATGAATCAACTATGTAACAATCTCACAATGAAATAATAATAAAACCCTAGCTCTCGTTCTCATTGCCCTTCCTCACTGAGACCCTCGTTTTGATTGAACCTTTGTGCTTGACTCGGTCGATCGACCAAATGCCCCTCTTCCACACCACTGTATCTCTCAGACGCGGTCAGCTCTGAATGAATACATTGACACCAACCTTTTCCAAGAGAAAAGTAAGAGATACTACAGCGAAATGCAGAAGTAGGTGGAGCAATCCAATCACTGCACATGGGGCTGCAGAGCCTATGACCTGGAGGAAAGCGGCATTGAGGAAAGACACAATCCGCAGAAATAGAAGTGGAACAATGACGTCAACCCTAACAAGATGTGCCGTGGACATGTACGGAGAAACAAAAGTATCTTTTAGACCGTCGCGGCTCTTAGCATAGGTCTGCGCAATCGGCCGAGTGACGTGCACATGGAACGAGCATGACATTGATTGAGATAGCAAGTCCCGCTCAGATCGCTGCCCAATTACCAAGCTGACAATAGCACACTCGTTTTCCTTGGTCTGTAGCCAGATCGCTCGGAAGGGCTTGCGGATATACGTCTCCAGCAAATCACCGATTGAACGCCGTCCATGTGGCAGGGTTTGACGATGACCGTCAAGGGCAGGGAGCCGAATATTGTTACTTGCTGCGCTGTCTGGTAATCCGAGGTTGTGACGGAAGAGTGACTCATCGACAATCGGACACGGTGCCGGCCATGGCACTTCCGGGCTATCTTTCACAACGTAGGTTGTCGTCTCTGGACATGGTAATATTAGACGCGGAAGGACATGCGATGATGGGGAACTCTGATTAGTCCAGGGTTTCTTTATTCGCATTATTGAGTCATGTCCCTGATACCGTCTCATCGATAGGTTGAAAAGACGCAAAGAAGCCCTTATACCCTGCCGCGGTGCTAGCATCTGAGGATCTGTGCCAAGGGACTTTCTTCTCTGGCGCGTCGTTCCGGGATCAGCCACAGATGAGCGAACATGTTCGGATACAGTGAAAGTAGGAACTTCGAGCTCAGAGAGGAAAGCCGGCTTTGGTGGCTTGGGGGGCTTTTGAGAGAGCTCGCGATTGAGACTTTCTGTACGACTAGGTTCAATAAGAACGCCATGTATCGCGCTCACGGTGGGCTCGTTCAAAGTCAATTTGGTCGGAGATGATCGGCTTTCGAGATCGCATAGTTCATTCTCCTTTGTAGACCCGGGGATTGAGATTGATGAGCTACGTTGAATTTCAGGCTCAATCCCTATGTCCTTTGCATTGTATGTCGTGACTGAGGAGGAATTGTTGTCAACGTCCATGGGGAAAATCTGGAATATATCGGTATCACGAGAATCATTCCTCTGCAAAGCTGGGGGCACCTTGAGATTTTCCAGCCCGCTGGAAGCGACGCGGTCGAGGGAAGACTGGGGGGATTTCATAGACCGCAGGTCGGAAACAAGCGGCAGGATGTTGGGTTGTTTGTGGTCGCCAAGCTCAGGTTCGTAGACCAGGGAGCTTGAGGCAGACAATACTGACTGCTGGGCCATCGTCAGCAAATATCTGTTGCAGTCTGCGCACTCAGGATTAGCACGAAACTAGACAGAGGGGAAGCAGCGGAATGCACGGAAGGAAGTTCGAGGGAGTGCTCCAGGAGACTCGGACTGAAATCCAACAACCAAACTGGGAAGGAGCGGCCGGGAAACCGAGGAGTCCAAGAAAGTCTTAGTTAGCAATAATCGTCAGTGGAACTAATGCCACACAAGCCTTCAGTGGGCGTTGTCTTCAATTCATGCAAAACAACATTTCAAGAGAATTGGCTTAATTCTACAAGGTCAGGTGGAAGGTCGCGACTGGATATGTACATCAGGTATCTATTTAAGGTGGGCTTGGAGGGTCTCGAGAACCTGGTCATGGCGTTAGCAGACAAACTCGTAGTATGACGAAGCGGACTCGACCTACCTCAAGCTCGATCTTAGCCTCGGCAATATCCTGCTCGCTGCCGCTGCCGCTGGCAATCTTCTGGGCCTCGGCGATCTGGGAGCGGACAGCCTGAAGTAGACGAATGACTACATTAGTCATCTGGCGACGCGACATAACAGGGTGGGAGGGACACCTACCTCAGCGCTGAAGTCCTCAAGGGGGTAACCCTCGACGGCGTTGATGCTCAACTGGGAGTCAGGCTGCACAACGGCGAAGCCACCGGAAACTATACAAGAAGACAAATACGTCAGCCAGGCTCAAAGCCAAGTAGCAGCTGCGATCCAAGCAATGTCTGTTTGAAGTGGAGGTAAAGCGCCGGGTCTCGATAGAAATGGTCGGACGTACGGAAGAACTTCTTGCTGGCACCACCCTCCTCAACAACCTCGACGAGACCGGGCTTAAGCTGCTCGATGGAGGGGACGTGGTTGGCGAGGACACCCATCTCTCCGGACTCAGCAGGGATGTTGACCTGGACACTGGATGGAAAGACTCGTAAGTACGGGGCGGTCAAGGTTGAAAGAGATTCGTCCAATTGCTCGGTCGATACGGGAGTCAAGGGACCACATACACGCCAGTGGACTTGAATATAGTCTGTTTGAGAACAAATTTGTCAGTCACTGAACATCATGGCGGACGCAGCGGGTTGCATAACAGAATCGGAATCGTACCTGGTGAGGCAGGGTCAAGGAAAGCTTGATCTTGTCGTTAACAGCCTCGGCGTAACCTCTGCGCTGAAGAGGAACGCGGAAAGCAGAGGGACGAGCCCTGAGAGCAGAGCGAGCGAAGCGGAGAGAGCTCATCTTGCAATGGACGGAATGGAGGTGGTGGTGGTGATATCCCTCTTGAACCTGGGTTGAGAGTTGCAAAGGTCGAAGTCGGATGCCGGTTGTTCCCTAGCGGCTCCTCCGGTCACGTGGGGGGCCCGCGCGACAACACCGCCAACGAACCCGATGATTTGACCAAGTACGTATTCCGAACCTGGAACTGACTAGTGGACACGGTATCTAGCCTCTACGCCGTCATCGGATTTGTTCAGAATCTGTAACGGAAGGCTTACACTCTGTAGATATTACTCAATTTCAATCTATCTCACAAAGATCAGCACAGACGTGTGTTCTGTCATCCGCTGCCTTTCACAATTTAGGGCCATGAGTCAAAGACGAGTACCAGCAAAATTCCAGTTGTGATGGCGCAGATGAGCCCTCTTATTAACTTCTGGCAAGGCAGGTATCCTACTATGAAAGTGCATGTTTAAATTAAAAACCGTCCGTGAAGCCTTCAACATGAGCGCAGGCCCAATTGCATACTTCGAGATCCATAATACTTTTATAGTCACGTGATATGGTATTTAGCCTTGGCTCGGCTATCATAACAATGTTTCTATAGCAGGCCAGGTCAGGCAGCTGTATCAGGCATCGAGAAGCAGTCGACCACCATTGCTTCTGTCCCGCAACTCACTTAGAGAGCAGCAACCTCACATCAATAATGTTTGGGATTCAAACCAACAGGATGTTACAACGGATGCGCAGATTCATCTCACAAGATAAGATTAGTCATCGGTTGCGGGTGTTGATGCCTCAGGCGCATACAACATACTTCGAGGGTCCATGAACGTCTAACCCAACCTCTAGTTCTAACGGATCTGATACAGAAGATGGAAAGACGTCAAGAATAAGTGTAATATGTAACATAGATAGCACTAATGTTGTTCCCCTCCACACGGTTATACGGGGAATATAGGGGGGGAAGTCAGGCAGTAGAAGCAGCAGCAAGTGAAGTGATAGCTGAGGCGGACACGCTAGCCGTGCTCGGTAAGCGAAATCCCACACTGAAAACCAGCCCTAGCCGAACCTGCCTTGGGGACTCTGGCCTTCCGCTCAGTTCAGGATAACCTCACCCGCCAACTCCTCGTCAACCGTCTCCCAGTTGCGACAAATCCGACAAGATGGCGAGTATGTACACCCCTGCTATATGAATTTTTGTCCCAGGAAAAAAAAAAGACGAAGAATTCAACCGTCCCAAATATCAGCATCCCCCCCTTGGGACCGTTCGCCATGTTTCTACAGGTCCATTCGGCAGCCGTGATCAGTTCACTGACATGATTCTCCCATACAGAGTCCAAGAACGCGTCTCAGCACCACAACAGCCAGAAGGCTCACCGTAACGGGTGCGTACCCTTGAATCCCCATCGAACCAAGTCCTGAAAGAACCACACGAATGTACGAATGGAATGGAGTGGGGAGAGTCGCTATGTTGGATTACGGCGCGATTGTGGAAGGAACCTCTCAACCATCGTTGTTCCATCCAACACGACAACAGCGCCTTGACCGTCGCCATTACCATGAGATACAACACCGGAAACACATGAATGCAAAAAAAAAAATCGCTGACCTTGTCGATCTTCCGCTCCACAGTATCAAGAAGCCCAAGACCAACCGTTACCCCTCCCTCAAGGGTGTTGACCCCAAGTTCCGCCGCAACCACAGACACGCTCTTCACGGTACCGCCAAGGCTCTGGTACGTTAACCCAGCGAGTCCCTCGATCTCCTCACATTCGCTACCCTCCATCGACCCTCCCGACCTTCGATCTGCGAGAAGAACGATCTGGCTAACAACTCGAACAGAAGGAGCGCAAGGAGGGCAAGCGCGAGGTCGCATAAATCAACTAATATAGAAACGTTTTAAAAAGAAATGAAAGCGATTTGAGTTGGTTGATCTTTCTTTTGCCAAAACGCCCCCGCGCACCATGAGTGGGATCGTCTTGTCTTGTCGGATTTAGCCCAGACTGGTCCTCACCCCACCCGGCTACATGTTTTCGCAAACGGTTGTCACATAGGAAAGGAAATTGACTGGTCTCTGCGGGTATACTTGAAAGAGCGAGTCGTGCTCTTCTGCTATTTTTCTTTTCCGTCCTTGCCCGCATCGTGGTGAGTGACGGGTTTTCCCCACAAATTCGGTTCGGGTCTTTTTGCAGACCGGAGTCGGAGATCAGGCATATGTGTGTACAGCTTCGTGCTTATTTTTCCATGCGCGCTTGCTGAAGGATTATTTTAACGTGCCGAGAGAAGATCCCATGCCCTCCTGACTTCCAATCACCCTTGGCCTTTTGCTCTCCGTGGGTCAAGGGTGCATGGACGGAGGGCTACATCCCCAGTAGACTGATGTAGAGCTATGACTAGTCAATTTATTGAATTTGTTACATGATTTTATCTATTCATATATGTATCCTCACATGATACGCGCCAATTGAATGCTCCACAAACATAAATGTTCACCGACTGTATACTATGTCTTCCAGACCACGAGCCTCTTATCGAACCCTCCACTAACTAGCCATTCCTCCCTCAGAGCTCTGCCATCGGAGCCTGAACGCTCAACCCAGCCGGCCCAGATGGCTCTAATCTTACACCCTGCCTCATGGCCATTCTTCAAGACAGTAACAATCTTACCGGACTTGGCCTCGAGTCCGCGAATAGCCCCATCATCGCCATTGACCCAGACTCCCGAGCCATCCGGCCGCCACACCACCTGCGGGGTCGAGTACGCCGTCTGCGGCGCGAAAGTGTTGGCCTGAACCATGATGGCAGCATCCTCTCGGTTCTGAAGCGACAGCGCCGCAAGCGCCTGCGCAGCCTGCGTCACCGGCTCCCTCGCACCCACGCCATCATCACCGTCATCCTCACCGCTCCCGCCCAGCGTCCCCTGCGACGGAAACAGCAGCCGCACAATCATGACCTTCATGTGAGGGAGCGTGGACGTTGCAACCGCAAGAAGGCCCGCGTCATGGGGGCTGAGGGCCATGCACGAGGGGGAGAACGCCACCCAGGCGTTCGAGTGCGGGGCCAGGTTCTGTCTCCCGAGCAGGACACACTCGGCCTGCTGTTGCTGCTGAGGGTGGGTTGTTTCTGCAGCGGTGGGTGCTGCCCGTGACCCTTCTACGCGGTAGTAGTAGATATACGTCGAGTCCCGTCTGGAGACGAGGAGAAGAAGTTCCTTCGTGTCGACGTGGCGGACGAAGAGGATGGATTCCGGGTTCGTTTGCAGGGAGATCTGCGCCACGGGCTCGCCGATGGTTACTGGGGTGTGCTCGTCGACTGCTGCAAGGCTGCTGTGGCTGCTGTTGCCGCCGCTCAGCTGATAGAGGAAGACCTTCGAGTCCCAGCCCGCGGTTGCAACCCACACGGTCTTGTCGTCTGCCTCGTGCGCGACCACCTTGACCGCGTATTTGGCATGGTCTTTCCGGCGCTCGACGACGCTGGCTCCACGCTGGAGAAGGAGATGGCCGGACATGCTGGTCAGGAGCAGGAACTGGCCTTCTCGGATCGGCGTGTAGGACAAGATCGGCGACTCCGACGTGCCGGAGAAGGACCGCACGAGGTCGTTGCCGGCGGAGGCTTGGAACACATGGAGCTGTTTGTCTGCTCCGGTGGCCACCAGGATGGGTCCGTCGGACTGCCCTTCCCTGTCGTCGTGTTGCCAGTGCTCCACAGAGCAGGATAGCAGATTGGATGCGGTTGGCGTCTCAATAATCGTGGGGTTGGCCGGGGCTTTATATACCATATATTAGTGATTCTGTTCGCTTGACTCCAGCGGTTTAAAGATGAGGGTGACATATACCAGGCACACTCCAGAAATCCTTTCCCTGGTCGCTCTCGTTGTACCGCTCAAAGCTCACGCTCTTATCAAACGCTCGTTTCTCGTCGAGCACGCTCTCGATGGTCCAGGAGTCCTGCTCGTTCTTTCCGCAGATTTGTCCCGCATTGGCTGGCAATCCCGCTTCGCGGAGGAAGGCATCGAGGGTCTCTGTGTAGTTGTGTGCGCGCAGAAAGCGAGCCACAAGGTCGCTCGCCAGTGATGAACTTTGCGCTTCCAAAGGCATTGTTTTTTTTGTTATGTTTGTGAAATGCGGGGATAGGTCAGGCAGTTGGGGGGGGGGGAGGGGGAAATATATTTCTGACATAAGTCCGCTCCAACGGCTAGACCCTTTTCCAACAACCATCGAGCTCCGTATCGGTTTGAAACGTCTTCGTGCTTTTTTTGGAAGGGTTGAAGAAGTCATATCATCAGTAACTTCATCAGATTATTTATATCTCAGAGATGGGTATAATATCGAGCTTCCAAAGATGGGATTTGTCATTGTGAGGGAAGTGCGAATCGCGAAACACCATCCCAAGGCATCATAAGAGACTAAATGATAAGAATATTACAAAACGAAAATGCAAAAAAAAGCCTTTCCTTCCAGGGGTATTTTCTAACATAGAATGCAGAATGCCTCAGCTGAACATGTCCTCCGCTCTCCGTCGAGGACCTCCCCGTCCTTCGATCTTCTCCGAAAACAACTCCTTGCCGGCATTGGAATTGAACTTGGATGGGAAAAGCTCTCGAACAGACGCCCCCCGTCCCTTGATTGAGATACCGCTTGCTGCACCACGAACAGACATTCCTTGATCATCCCGACCTTGACCTGCAGCTCCACGGATGTTGAGCCCGCTCGAATCTGAGTCGCTAGGGAAAAGCTCAACGTTCTTGTTCTTTCGTTGCGGCTGTATGTCCTGTGCTCCATCGACGAACGGTACAGAAATCCGCCGAGCGAAAAGATCAGCTGTCTCGTCCGCAGCATCTATCGCATCGGATCGGCGATGGTTGCTGTGCTTGCTGGGGAAGAGTTCTTTGACCGTCTTGTGCGGAAAAAGCTCGCGCGTGTTCGAGTCGCTGTCGCCGGCCTTGGAGGACGGGAAGAGCTCCCGGCCTTCATTGCGACGACTGGGCGGGGGCGAGCGCTCACGAAACTGCCGGCGGGAGCTGGGGCGATCTGTGTCGACGTATCCCCCTTCCATCAATGTATCACGACCCGGTGAAGCACTGCGGTTGCGTAGACGACCCGAAGAGCCTCCTTCATCCTCGGGAAACAGATCCCTTGGCCCTCGCCTGCCACGTCCGCGAGATGGTTCGGAGCGGTCGGCGCTCACTGCCCGCGTGTCATCATACATGTTGACGCTGAAATTGTCGTCAGCGTCGCGGTCCCTCCGCCGCCGCAGTTCCCGACCATCGAATCTCCTTCGTCTGTAGTCGCCATCGCTGCTGTCACCACCGCCGTGCTGACGTCTGTCCGCAAACTCGCGTCGGAGGCGCTCCCTGGGATCATGCTCAGGATGCATGAGATAGAACCGACTGGCTTCGTGCGCGCGTGGCTTCTTCCGATCCGTTATGACAGCTGATCTGACCTGGAGCACGGAATCAGGGTGCGAGGCGAGGAGCTTGGCCGACCGTAGACGTAGAGCGGGGTATTGAGTCACATCCTCCTCGTCATTAGGTTGTGTAAGTGCCGCCAATGCCTGGAGGCCGACCTCTGGCGATGAGTACAAGAGGTTCGCGGAGGTGTCATCGATCCATTCGACACGGCTTGGTTCCTCAATAGAGAAGTTCTCGCTTGCGAATCTCTTAATATCGTCGGTTGTCAATTCGTCAACACCGCGTATGTGAACCTTCTCGTACTGTCCGTCTGAAGAAAGTACATCGACGGCTTCGTTGGTGGTAGCTGTTGCGGCTGTTGGGTCCTGGCAACACGAAAGAGTGTTAGGCGGTGTGGCATTCGCAATGGCTACTAATTAACGAGCGCGACTTGACTTACGATATCGATGTGCTCATCTTCGGGGAGAGGCCCGAGATCAAGGTCCATATCAATGTCCATGGAGGCCATGATGGTCGAATGTGCTGTTGAAGACAAACTTCGGCGAATCGCGAGAAGGGTTGTTGCGCAATGGCGATCTCCAGCGAGGGGGAAACTGAACAATGACAGACGTGCAACAGGACCTGTATGGTTTGAGAAAATAAGAGGTGCTTCAACTTATGCTTCAATAAGTTGCAATAGGCAACTCAGGGGTCATAAACTGGAACGAAGACGGGCAGACAGGAAACTCCACTGGTCGCAAACTGAGGCCGACATGAAGTCTACCTCCACACCGCCCGGAGGTTCCGTCGGCGGAGCTCCACCGAAGCCATCCTCGATTCTATACATGCCTTTCATCTCTTTCATTCGTCTTTCACTTTCACTTCAATCACGGCAGCTTACTTCTTCTCCAACTACTAGCTATCATGCTCTTTTAGAGCTGGCAGACAACACTTCTTTGATTTAGACCTCGGGTTAGCTTATTGAGCTTGGACCTTCCATGTGTTCTGGATTCAGTATGGGACATACTACCAACGCCACCGGCCTTAAACGATATTGAATGGTTGAATTGTTGTTCAGGATGAATGAATCCTGGCCATACCCTCGGAGCAGTATATGCTAGTGAGACTACTTCTCAGAATGACTACATATTCGCTGCAGTCTCAGGATGCTGAAAGGCGATGTTACCGACTGCTCAATCGACTGACTCCTTTCACACAATAATGACTAATTTACTGATCGACGCTCCTTTCTAAGTGAGACACCATACCACCAGCGTCAGATAAGACAGGGTATAGCCACCGTACAAATGCTATCTGCATTGAGCATGGCCCAGAACAAGGTCAACTACTGGTCTTCACACCTTCAGCGGCCATCACCACCTAGGATCACAGACTGTGCTTCCTATAATTCACGCTGTGTCTTAAGACTCTTAGTCTAGGTATATACTATTCAGGGATCAACGGAAGACGAGATTCTTGGTGGTCATCAAGGATCCATGGCCTTCCCCGCTTCTCGTCTGTCTTCAGTACGGCTTGACACATTTAGGCTATTTCCCCTCTTATCAAGCCAATCGGCATCTTACACGGATCAATATGGACTCATCGCCTAGCTCGCCCTGCAGTATTCGAGCTCCAGATGTCTCCACTACAGGAAGGTTTTCATCCAGCAACAATGAAACAGTCATCGATATACCAATGACCACCCTGGTGACACCGAATGCAACAGTGCGGCCACCACGGAATGCGTTGTGCTAGCTTTTCAATTGGGCCATGCCTGCGAGCACGACGTCAGTCCAGTCACCGGCTATTATGAGGGGCTTGCAGCTGTAAAAGCGGAAGGTTTAAGTCTGCCACCCCGCTACTGAAATATCAAACGATACTCCATAGTTGCTTAAAGGAATCCTCCTCTTTTCTGCTACTCTTTTGTCCAGCGAAATCTGCCCAGGTAGCGTTGAAAATACGACACGATGCTCTACGCAGAAGGCAACAAACTCGTCTTCCGATTCGATGATCATACCCTCTGGATCGAGCCTTGGAGCGAGAATGCGTTCCGTATCAGAGCCACGAAACTCGCGTCCATGCCCACTGAAGACTGGGCATTGACTTCGGAGATTAATTCACCTAAAGCAACTATCGAGACCCCGAAGAATGAGGATGCAACCATTGTCAACGGCAAAATTCGAGCAACTGTCTCCAAACGGGGTAAGATAACCATCTTCGACCACAAAGGGAACAAACTCCTTGAGGAATATGCCCGTCATCGTCGGGACCCCAAGGACCCAAAATGCAGCGCATTGGAGATAGAGGCCCGAGAGCTACGACCGATCCTGGGAGGCGATTTCCATCTTACAATGCGCTTCGAGTCGCTAGATATCAATGAGAAGATATTCGGCATGGGACAGTACCAGCAGCCGTCACTCAATCTCAAAGGTTCAGACCTGGAATTGGCCCACCGGAACTCTCAGGCTAGTGTACCCTTTGCGGTCTCTTCGCTCGGATACGGCTTTTTGTGGAATAACCCGGGCATTGGGCGAGCAGTGTTGGGAACCAATACCATGAGCTTTGAAGCGTTATCCACAAAAGCGCTCGATTACTGGGTCATTGCTGGTGACAGTCCCGCCGAAATCGTCGAGGCCTACAGCAGGGTGACGGGCTATGTTCCTATGATGCCGGAGTACGGACTCGGATTCTGGCAATGCAAGCTGCGGTACTGGAACCAGGAGCAGATCCTGGACGTGGCGCGCGAGTACAAGCGTCGAGAGGTCCCGCTGGATCTCATTGTGGTGGACTTTTTTCACTGGCCACACCAGGGAGAATGGAAATTCGATCCCAAGTTCTGGCCCGATCCAGGTACATTCCCAGTAGGAAGACGTCGAGATACTCTCACTTAGAAAATTCGACACTGACCCCATTGTTTCTCCACAACCTAGACGCGATGATCAAGGAGCTCAAAGACATGAACGTCGAGGTCATGGTCTCCATCTGGCCGACGGTCGAAACCGCATCCGAGAATTACCCTGAGATGCTAGAACGCGGTCTTCTCATCCGCCACGACCGCGGGTTGCGAATCGCCATGCAGTGCGATGGGGACATCACGCACTTCGACGCGACGAACCCCGAGGCGCGCGCTTTTGTTTGGAGCAAGGCCAAGCAGCACTACTACGATAAGGGCATCAAAGTCTTCTGGCTTGACGAGGCGGAGCCCGAGTACGGTATCTACGACTTTGACATCTACCGTTACCACGCGGGCAGCAATCTGCAGATCGGGAACATCTTCCCCAAGGAATACGCCCGGGGCTTCTACGAGGGTATGCAGGCCGAGGGCCAGGAGAACATCGTCAACCTCCTCCGCTGCGCCTGGGCCGGCAGCCAGAAGTACGGTGCCCTGGTCTGGAGCGGCGACATCGCCTCCTCGTGGCCGACCTTTCGCAACCAGCTGGCGGCGGGCTTGAACATGGGCCTCGCGGGGATCCCCTGGTGGACAACCGACATTGGGGGCTTCCACGGTGGCGACCCCAAAGACCCCGCCTTCCGGGAGCTCTTCACCCGGTGGTTCCAGTGGGGAGCATTCTGTCCGGTGATGCGGCTGCACGGGGACCGCGAGCCCGTACCGGAAGGCCAACCCACCGGGTCTGGCGCCGACAACGAGATCTGGTCGTACGGGGAGGAGGTCTACCAGGTCTGCAAGAAGTACATCGGCATCCGCGAGGAGTTGCGCGACTACACCCGGGGTTTGATGAAGGAAGCGCACGAGAAGGGATCCCCCGTGATGCGGACCATGTTCTACGAGTTTCCAGATGACCCCAGGGCCTGGGACTGCGAGACGCAGTACCTCTTCGGCTCCAAGTACCTGGTGGTTCCCGTGCTGCAGGCCGGGCAGCGGAAGATCACGGCGTATCTGCCGGCTGGGGCGTCGTGGCAGCTGTGGGGTGAGAAGCACGACCAGGTCTGGAAAGGAGGACGCGAGGTCGAGGTGGCTTGTCCCATTGAGACGATGCCTGTCTTCATTCGAGTGTAGGTTTGCATTCAGATTAGATCGGGGAGAGCCAAGGTTCAGGCTGTAGAAGATATAGCTCCACTGAATGCTGAAGAGTTCTAGAAGATACCCAGCACATTGCACCAGTAGATCCCATTCCTAACATCTGCAAGAGAGTACAAGGCCTGCGTAGTTCTTGAATGCCGTTCCGAACCTGTCTACCCTAGAGCTAGGGGCAGTGGGTGTCATTGCCGCAGTTGTCGGTCCCTGTATGGGAAGTATAGTCGAGAACCAAGGTGGTGTCAGACGGGGTCAGCATGTACCGACGACCCTTCAATCCGCTATGCAGCGACTTGTCAATCGAACGAAAACCACCACTGATGAAAAAAGCCAGTCCCTCCTTTATTCACTGAAAGCACATTCACCCTGAGGGCAATGGGAGGGTCTGCCTTCAAACCTCTACATTCCTCTGCATGATCATTGACAAATCCTCCTTACCTTATATGGGAGAACATCCACCACCTCTTTGTGCTCAGATCCACTTGTCTACAGTCGATGTCGTCGTTCTCGTTTCAATCAATCGGCGGGGTAAACAGGTTATCAGATGGGTTACCTGTCTCGCTAGTTGCGGCGACAGCGGTTCATACCTACTGCTGTATTGTCATCTCATCTTTCTAGTGCAGGATTTGCATAGTGAATTGGAAGTAAGAACATGAAGCCCATGCTACCAGCAAGGGGCAGCAGGAAGCCCCTTTGGCTGTGTTAGTACTATAGTCGTTTGAACACGAAATCACCTCTGATGTCGGCTGACACCACAGTGGCCTAGTAGACTACTTGAGTGGCAGCAGGAGCAGTAGCAACCGCAGCAGCAACCCAAGCAAAAGCATTGACCACAATTAGTTTAGGCAGAGTCGGAGCAAAGTACCTCCCTCAGGATACAAAGATGTGATATTGATGATTGGTATATCCACTCGTCAATCCTTGAGCCCGAATTCGCATATTGCGGACTGTCCCCCATCCGCAGCCTCTCCTAAACCACCTATTCTGCACTAGAAATCCTGCCATGCACCTTTGAGGGGGATCAAGATCTGATTTACTGGTGGGAAATACCAGAAACCTACCCAGCGAAGCCAGTCAGCCAACCAGCTCGTGAGTTTCCATCGAGGCCCAAGCCCATGAAGGAATCCTTAGCAAGATGGGGGATATGTCCAAAGCGGGCAAGAGACAGGACAAGTGACAAGTAGGATCCTTTCCCGCCTCTGAAAAAAAAAAAAGAAGAATGACTAACGAAGGTAATTAAAAGAAAGGAACCCGCAAGAAACAGCTAGAGGGAAAGAAGGGATTTGGCACTCCGTGGCACACAGATAGTGCTACTAGCCCAGCAGAACACAATAGAAACAATGTGGTCATCAGCGATGGCGCGTGGCTTTTCCACATCTCACAGATTTACTACAGCTAGGGAGACGTAGCTAGCTCGAGGACCTGGAAATTGTGCTTCTGAGTTGTTTGCTTATCATACGCGCACACACACACACACACACAGACCGTCAACCCTGTGTAGTGTGTGTGTGTGTGTGTGTGTGTGTGTGTGTGTGTGTTGAATCTCTGTTCATGCAGCAGCTTTTGCTTACTGGTGACAGAGAATAGGTTCAGTACATTACTCGTGCTTGTTTTCAAACGGATTAGAATAAGAAGCTTCTGTGTGCCACTCTGGACTGGTATCAGTGGGGTGAGTGTCTAGTTACTCCGTACTGGATGTGATGTAGATCAGTTGGTATTGGTATTGCTTGCTTCCTTTTGCGTGTCTCTGTGTCTGTATGCTTGTCTTTCTACTCTTCCTACAACTGGTGGATCAGATTCATTCGGATTCCGCCCCTCCCCGCCAACCTCAGCTCTGTCATTCCCACATGCAAGTGTTTTTCCTTTTCTGCTTGCACCATGGAAAGAGAACTGTGGGACTTAAGGGAAAGGGATGATACAATACACAACACCCTACACTGTGGTGCAAACCAGCAAAGATACTATTATCATCATCATATTCTTACGAAACGCCATCCCACCTCCCATCCCTCCGTCGATTCCAGGAAATCGCATTGAGGGGGTCAGGAGTATAGGGGCGTTCTGACGTGAATGTCACTAAGATTAGAGGCGAAGAGAGGAAGAAGGTTGGTACCGAGCATAAGAACTGTAACCTCCAGCTGTTTCGTCTATACTTATCCGTGGGGGGAGGGCGAGTGCATCCACTTTTGATTACACGGGCCTACAAAACAAGAAAAACAAGTAGTAGACGTAGATCATCTGTATCAGCCCTGCCTAGCTTGGGGAGTTTGGAGAGTTACCTAGCTTGAGAAATCGACATAAATTAACTAGTGGTGAGAAATAACTCCGGACTAGCTGATGAATTCCTGGAAAGCAAGTGACAATAGGCCACTGTATAGTACTGTACATACTATACAGTACCGCGCACATGGAAGGAGAATGATAACACTCGTACCAAGCGAAACCACGAAAATGAAAAGCGCTAAAACAATTCATTCTCACAACGATCTCCCTATACACTCATCAACTACCCTGACATAATTTGGAAAGTGCGAGTCATGAAATAACCCAGAATCACCCCAAGAACCAGCGTAAGACAATCATCGAACCAAGACGGGGGGGGGGGGGAGAAAAGAATGATGCAAGAACCACTTCGGGTCCCCCGATCGATCGGGTTCGTAGGCCAGACTTCCCCCCCCATCCTATGAGGAACGTATCTTGGTTGGACAATATAACCAGCTGAATGGCATCCTTTTTTCTTTTCTTATCTTTTTTTTTTCTCTTGCAGCTGAATTGCTTTTGGTGGTGGCGTAGCATTCAGCAGCAGCAGCAGGAGGAAGAAGAAAAAAGAATCCCACGTGATTGGATCAATCCACCCCTAAAACTAGCCCGGGTAACCCTGGAGGCCATGGTTATTGCTATGTCAAAGTACTCCGTAGACAAGTCCCGCTAACAGTGCTCCCATGTGTTCATACAAGACAATCACTTTACATGGTTAACTTCATGAGTCAGGATCAGACATCAGGAGACAAGTTAAGAACCAGACAAAAGTATTGGGGAAGAGCATATCTACAACCATACAAACAATACACGCACACTCACACAACCAAGAAACAATGGAGCGAAGTTTTACTACCCTGACAATACCGAGAAAACGCCTGCAACGGCCCGTATCTGACGAGTCCACGTGGGAAGGTTTCTTTTTCTTTTTTTTTTTGCTTTGAGTTTTGTGTTTTTGCAAAAGAAGAACCCCTTGCGCCTGAGCAGTTTGTGCTTTGGCCCTCTCCCTCTTTCCCCTTTTGAGGGGGAGGGCGGGAACCTGAAAAAGGAACTAGTGTCTTTAGTCACAGGGTTCCGTTCAGTACAGTATCAGAAGAGTACTGTACTGGTAACGGGGTGAGTGCGGATTACCCAGTACTGCACAGGATGTACAATACAGCAAGAATCTTTGGAAGGGTGAAACGGAATTACCAAACTTGAAAAGTCGGAGCCCAAAGGGGGGTCGGTCCACTCTTGAGTGACAAATTCCCCCTTCCCTTATTATAGATGCCGTTCCTTCTCGCTGACTTTTCCCGTATCTGGTAATTGGTTTGTGCCCACAGGTTGCCCTTTGGTCCCTGCGCAGTTGTACGGCGGAGGAAAGGCGTCGCGTGGGTGGTGCTTTGCCAATGGGCGAGGGGGGGGCCATCGGGCGCACCACGACTTCTATATATGTATTCTGTATCTGGATCTGAAAGGGGATCTGTGTGAAGGGTCTATATTGTAGATGTCAGTTCCAGCAGGACAATCAAGATAATGAAGGTAGAATTGACTACAATTCCATAGTACACGGTACTCCGTAAAACGTCAGGGAATGGCTTGCGATAGGCAGGTATGGCGTCGAAATTCAGCAGATCCGTACTGTACATGTATCTGTTGACCATTGTGTACAATACACGGGGGCTCCGTACCTTCTTTCCGCCTTTTCTCCGTCTCCGTATCGATACCCGCATGAGGTCAGTGACTTCTATTTCTTTGCCCATGATTCTAGACGAAAAGAGAAAAGGCATTTTCAGAATAAATGAAAATCGTTGCCGATCACGGGCGGACCGGCAAGGCGGGTACCCTAATCCTAATCCAGCAAAGTCGATCATCGTGCACACCGAGATGCTCCGAGAGCCAATGAGGGTTGTCCAACTGAGTTTTGATCTCAACGTTGTGCTGGGTTTCCCATCCCCCATCCATGATGGATGGATTCCCATCTTTCCTGCTGGCTGGCATCGATCAGAATTGCCCAGTGGGCCCCGGCGCGCGGCGCTAAACCCGTCCCAAAAGAAAAGCCAGGCCCTCCCAGATGCCTACCGTAGGTCCGTAGTAACTAGTAGTGCACTGCATCTCTTTCTTTTCTGAACCCCGACAAAGCCAGCCAGCCAGCCCAGCCCCAGCCAAGCTACTTACCTACCTACCCGGGACCTTTGGTCTGGCACCTTCGACAGGAAGAAGGGGAATGGGGCGGATCCACTTGTTCCAGCCTTTCTCACGTTTATGGTTTTTTTTTCCCAACCCACTTCCTTCCTCTAGCTACTTCTCCTTCTTGGAGGTCCAAGGGGTCACCGGCGGGGTTGAAAGCTGAATTATGGGGAGGATGAGAGGAACAAGAAGAAGAAGGAATGGAAAGTCGGCGAATTTCTATATAGATGCTCAATATCATGGATTCGAGACTTCGATTCCCGTTCAGAGGTAAATCAACTTGGAGTGCACGTACGAGGTAGCCAATTAGAATCAGTTCTTAAACGGGACGTTGAACAAGAAGAAAAAAAAAAAAAAAAAAAAAAACAGGAACGGCACGGGGTACCAATCGGTCTGAGTGACGAAAGGGCCGTGTTCTGCAATGCATCACGATTCTTCAATTCCATATCCTCTTTCGGACACAAGCAGACAGAACCACAGAACACAGCATGTAAACAAGAACATTTTTTATCCTCTGGATTAAAGTTGTTCAAGGTATATAGATATACTGGGGCCAGGGCGCGGACTGTCACAATGTTAACACTATAATTGAGTTGGGATTCGGATACTGCCACTAAAAGCTTGACAGAACTGTGCTGCAGTAGGCAGAGAGTGTGTTTATGTCAGAATCGTGCATATCCGAAACCTTACGTATTCGTACAGTACATAATCTCCTTTGTTGCTTGGTACCCGCGGGGTCAATTTCTTCGACGGGGAGGAGTGAAAGGAGGGGCGCCGACCCGCCCACGATTCCAAGCATATCAAATTAAAACCCTCCCGATCATGAGAAAGCGAATGATGCGAATCGGAAATGCGGGCAGATAACGGGGGGGTGGAGGGGAAGAGAAGAGGGGGAGTGCTTTAGCATCCAGGGACTATGCTCGATGAGGTATATGCAAGAGGTCTCTTTAATTTATCTTTAATGACCTACACTGATCGATGATTGATTGATCTGCTTGGCCCATTACGCGTAGAACCCCGGGGGGGGATCAAAAGTGAAGAGGGGGAAAGCTTTTCTTCTGGTTTCGGGGAGGAGCAAGCAGAAGATACCAGAGAACAATGATCCATGGTAGCAGCCCGCCCGTTATGTCCCAGGCATCGAGGTGGTTCTTGAACGATGATATCCCCGAATTTTGGGTTCTGTGTCGAGCCCAGGAAGTAACTAAAGTTTCTTGATTGTCCGTTACAGGCAGGAAGGAGGTTTAAATCGGATGTACCCGACGCTATGGTACCGTCTGCCCGTCAACAAGGTTATCCTTTCGGCTTCTTTCCACATTCTTCCCTCGAGACGAGCTTTTGGTTCCCAAGAGACTTTGGCAGAAATTCTATCTATTGTATAGGAAATGAGAATGGACAAAGTTTAGGGGGGGTTCACAAGAGATTCAGGCGTTTTCGAAAGTGGAAAATCAGACGAGGGGGCGAACAAGAACCCCAGCAAGGTGGTCGTGGTCAGATGATGATGATGATGATGATGATGTGATGTGCTGACTGATGAGCCCATTTTTTCCAAGTCAAGATGCCTGCACTCGAGCATCATTTACATCCTCCTCCATCATAATATCAGCCACTACTCTGAACTATTGAGCTTGGTAACTTGGTAAGAAAGTGTAGGGGTGGAAGGCATATCCGCATTATTTTCGATAGTAGCAACGGAAGTCAAGAGTCAGCCCCACCACCCGGAGCTTTAGAGCAGCCGATTCCATCACACTCATAGACGATACGATTTATACGATCCTCGCCCACCGACCGATGGTGGCAGTGCGACCAAGTGTCAGTACAGTAACTATTAATCTTCCGATTCCGATCCCTCCTCAATCCTCATCGACTTCCGAAAAGCGGAGCATACAGGAGGCTGAGAAAAGGATAAAGCAAACTCCCAATCAATCTTCCTTTGTATTTAGTAGCGAAGACAATGACCCTACCGTTAAGGGCCACTCTATCGCTGAAAAAGCAGTGGACTCCCCTGCACCAGGGCTCCGCCTCAGCGGACTTTGAGATCGCGATATCCGATACGTTAGCGGGACGTCGAGAGCTCCAATCAACTCAACCATCACTCCAGATGTTTTAATTCTACACCTAGTTACCAACCGGATAACCCGGGCCACAGATTCATTTTTAGCTTCCCATCTTCTCGCAAACTGACGCGGCCGTTTCACATCAGACACTAGCTCGAGTCTTGGTTCTTGGAGCATGTGTTTCCCCCCCCCCCCCCCCCCCCCTTTGGCTTTGGATTTTGTTTTAGTTTTGGAGCTCGCGCGGACGCTTCCCAACCAAAAAAAAAAAAAAAAAAACAAAAAAAAAGAAAAACGGTTTTTTTGGGGGAGGGCGGTCAAGCTAGGACCACCGGGAGATCATTTAGTATAGGTATACGGTCATACGGTCGGTACTAGTCACCCTAGGTGATTTCCCACACTGCTGGGAACTTTCGAGACGTCCTACCAGTAAGGTACGTACTACGTTACTCCGTAGAAATACTCGAAGAAAAGGTGAATTGGTCGGGTTCGGCAACGCCGTTGGCTGGCTGAAGTTAAGTCACACACTCAACTCGGGAACCCTAACGAACCACAGTACCTTACTATGGCTGTGTCCACGGTCCTGGCACGGTCACTCCAAGGCTTGGGCCGTTGCCTTCCAAATCAAGTAATCGGGCGTTATCTCCAGGCTTTATTTTACATACGACTCATGCATAAGGACAAGAAGACTGGTTTCATAAGGGTTATTAATGGAGCATTGAAGCTAACTAACCAACTACACCATAGTTAGATGAGAAGGCAGGAGAGAGACAGAGAGGGAGAATCGGCCCCCAATCCCTCATGATGGATGGATGGGTGGTTTCTTTCCGTTCTGGAACAAAGGTCTAGAGCTCGGGATCTTGGTTTGGGATAGGCATAATGGACCGCCTGTTATTACATTCCGTCGGGATGCGGGCAGATCAGGCAGCTAGGTACGGAGTACGGAGTCGGGATCTAGGCAGAAGCTGGAGATATACTACACTACTTGCTGCGATATGGGGGTGGCTTGGTCTTCTCTTGAAGGGAGAGGGGATCTCACAGGTGATGATGATATTAAACTATGGTCACCGGTAATCTATTTGGAACCAAGTAAAGCTCCCAGATCCATGCATCAAGCTGCATACAACTGACGATCACAGAAACTCCGCGCCAGCCTCAATGCTTCCCCCCCTCTACCCCTACCTCCATGGTCTGACTAGATGATACTTCGAATCCCATTATGATCATGGATCAATGATATGTATCCCACACCCCTTTCCTTTATTCGAAAACCCTAGACCAAAATTAGAAGAAACAAAAAAAAACCTTTTGTATACTCGTCCAAGTTCCAATTTACGGAGATGGACACTAAATCCCCACAAAATAGATTAAAGCCCGCGCCAGACCGCAAAGCAGATCGTGTTTGTTGGGAAAATCTTGGGCCCTCCCGGGAAGAGGGGTCCTCTTGTTTGTTTGTAACAGATTAATTCTGTCCAGTTTGCTTTTTGCAATCGAAGGTTGGAGAAACATTCTGGTTTGTTTCAAGAATCGATCCTCATGTACATAATTTCCTGGAAGCTGAAAGGAAGGCGGGATTGCGGCTTCTTTTTTGGTCTGTTTCCCCCGCCCCTTCGTGTCTAAAAAGCCCGTATATGTGTGTGTTATGTGTGTGGGTGCGTGGGTGGAGATCAGTTTCAGCTGTCAGGCTGAGCTTCGATCTTGTCTACGGGCAATTTGGATAGATGATATTAAGCAAGCAATTTAACACAACTACCCAATAAACACCCGTCAATCAAACTGGCCAGCGGTTTCTTTAATCTTAAATTCATATAGTCCATGACGAGTATAGGTTATATTTCGTGACAAAGAGCTTGCAGGGAAGGGGTCTGTTGAGGAGAGTAGGGAAGAAGAAATGTACAGTACATTGGTACATAGTAAAAGTTGACTGGTACAGAAAAAACAGTATTTACGTACGGGTAGGTGTACGTACTGGGATTCGGTTCCTGATGTTCAGCAAATCGTGGAACGGTTTTTCTTCCTTTCCACCGGGTGATCCACTGGCAAGCAGCATCAATCAGCCTCGTTCTTGTTCTTGTCCACTGCGTTTGATTGTTCGGATTGTCGGGGGTCCATTGGAGGAGAGGACTGTACACAGTAAGAACGGTGGTTTGTGGACAAAATCAGAAGTCGAGTCACGATGATAACGACCCACCAGTTCCACCACCACCACCCCAAGCCCTCTAGAACTAAACCTAATCAGGTAGCTTGACTAGTAAGGAAGTGAACTTCACACGATTCATTCGTCACAATGGAGTTGCAAGTGGATGAAGAATGAACCTGGCAAATACGTCACGTTGGGCAGGCTGTTGGAGAATTGAAAAAGGGAGAAAAAAAAAACATTCTTTGCGGTGTTGATTTATTCCTAAACAGGGAAAGTGCAACGCTAATGCTCATGAATTCCAAATCAACAGCAGCTGTGAGGATCGGCGGTAAGTAGCGTAGCCCCATCTCTTGGCTGTGCAGACTAACTTACTTGTACTGAGTAAATTAATCCCAGATTTTTTTCTTCTACAGTAGGAATTGAATTGTTTGGAAAGTAAAGAAAAAGTGAACTTAACCCTATCGTCATCTTCCACTTATTGTGGTGCACTCCCTAGATAATTATTCAATCGTCACGGGTCGAACCTTCCTAAATAGCATTGTTTCGGTTGCTATATCTGAACCTGTTCGTTTTATTGTTCGAAACAGGGAACAGGATTCCACTTCACGACTCATGGAGAATGCTCTTTTCCCTCCCCCACGATGAATCCTTTCCTCAGTCAAGATCCCACTCCTGCTCCGTCGATTCTGCTCCACTAGGGTTTTTATATAGCACCTGGTGTAACAAACAAGGGATAACGGTCCCAGTCTGGGGTGTATACTCATCCACTTATGTGTATACATACATGGGGCACGAACAACCCTGTGTAACAACTAATGTCCATCCATTCATATTCTTATAGATGAAGCACTGACATCCAATAACTGCACTGGTCATGTGTACAGTACAGTGTACGGAGTAGGAAAAGAAGCATTCGATAACGGCCCAGACCTAAAGGCAAACTGCGGCGAATCGAGAGTAAGCGGGGATTAGCGGCCGGGGGTGGGTTGAGATTTGAAGAGTGGTGCGCGGGAATATCGTAGATCATCGCATTTGTGTTTGATTGAACCCGAGCGCCTGGAGAGAACGTAACCTCGTAGCGGAAGCGATACCCGTAACATGCATAACAGAAAAATATGTACACATATACTGTACATACATACATACATACATGGCCTCAAGGCTAAACCGGTAGGAACGTTTGTTTGAGACAGTCTCAGTGACAGAACAAAGTGACCTACCTAGCATCACATCGATAGGGTTTTCCAGGTACACAGTTCCAAGCTTACTTACCTAGAGCTCAGCGGACTGGGCTGGAACGGGCAAGAAAAAACCGGGCAAGGTCCCCGGGAGATTCAATGCAGACTGGTTGGCATACAGCTCCGGGCTCTATAGCCTAGTCTATAACCAACATGCCAGGTTCCCGCTCCCCAGCTTAGGGAGAGAGAGAGAACAGATAGGTGAGGGGGGGGGGGGGTAAGCAGAGGTGAAAAAAAGTCCAGAAATTCATGAGTCAGGCAGGGTGCTTCCATGATTAGTATGCAGTCAGCGAATGGGGAATGGGTGTTTTAAGGGGATGTGGCCTTTGTGTTGCTCGTAGCGTAGTGGCGAGTCAGGCAGATAGTCCACAGTGGTAGGGAGCCATCCTTGATCCATCATGACCGTATCCAGAAGAGGATGCTAGGTAATGCGGACAGCCTACTGGTTAGAGCTAGGCCAGTGGGTGGTGGCACATGAGAGCCGAGTCCGAGGGAGACATTCCTGCGGCGCGATGGATTCCTTTGCCTATTCTTCGTTCCCCCTCCTCCTCTCCTCCTTATGGTTGCTTCCCCTTGACGTCGCTCATGCGATGGCTCCACCGAGACAGGGATTGACGGTTGGGACGTTTCTTGAGCCGTGACAAGAGAGGACGGGGGTAAAGTTAACGTGGTCCGCTAAGGTGCTTTTTTAGATTTACTTTCCTCCAAAGGCTGCTGGTGAAAAACAAAATAGGATCTCCTGCAGCCACTTGTGAATCACCGGTGGACAAGTCTGCAGTTCGCTCCATCCGTTACAAGGCCGAGGCCGATGCCTCTTTCTACCGTTAGCGACGGCTGCAAACGCGCAATGAGATAGAGAGAGAGAGGGGAAAAAAACAAGGAGAAAGGAGGAAGGAAAGATGGTCAAGGAGGGGCACTGGCGAATCATGCAAGCCTTTATCCCCCCTCCAAAGTCAATCACAGTTCGGCCAGCCTGAGTGTCCCTGGATAAACTTTCTCTGGGTTATCAACCTTACCTACCAGTAAGTTACCTCCCGAGCATCCTGACTGGGGCCAACCCACTCACACACACCCACATCTACTCTGCAGACTGGTAGGTAAAGGAAGCGGGTGTCAACATCCGGCCATTGGTAGTCGAGCCATGCATGAACCACCCACTGCATCCATTCTGAGGGGATGAGAGGAGGTTCCATACTAGGGAGGAAGAAGGATGGTTGTCAGCTGCGCTTCTCAATAGACCTATCGATCCTCAGCTCCATGCGCAAGACTGTGTATGCGAGAAGGTGTTACAGTACAGTCTACCTGGATTGCTTTTGCTTCGTCTTCTTCGTCGTGTTTTGTGTTCTGTGGGTTTTTCTTTTTTCCAGGTTCATGATGCGTGTTTCTTGATCCAGACTTTGAATCCCTGGACTGCTCGGCCCATTTTGCTTTGACTCGTCCGTGTCTGTTCTGTCTGCCTCGTTCGTCTTCTTCGCCTCCTCGTAACTTGTGCGCCGCCCCTTGCGCGCAACCGCGTGAGCCCATGGCCGTTGACTGGCGAAGAATGGGCTGATGACAGCCAGCCACCTGGATGATGGATAAGCTGTCTGTCGCGGGAACCGGACAACTTCCCCCTTCTGATTTGTTCCCAGTCTGCTCTCCTTCAAATATGATGAATCGGTTCGGGCAAAATCATCCGAGGATACGCGATGCTCTGAGTGGATATGTGGACGGTACATGATTCCAAGTCAAGAGAATATTAAGGTATTATTAAGGTGTAATAATAATAGTAATAATGCTCTTCCCGCGCGTGACAAAATATTGTAATAAACCAAAAACAACCAATGGGGTATTACCAAATCCAAGCTCACAAAATGGCCGAAAGAATTAGAACCGACATATACAAAACACATTCCTTCGACATTGGCCCGCTCTATACCCAGAAGTGCGCACCATAGTTAAAAGGTCATCAGTAGACAAAGGAGAGATCAAACAGAAAAAGAAACACCAGATGTTCTCCCGAATACTTTTCTCGTACCGTAAGAAAAACGGTTCGGTCGCTTGCCACGTGACCCGCCGTGGAGATAGCCCGAACCATAGATGAAAACAATGTACATGGTATGAATACAAAGGAAAAAATAGGGAAACGATCAGGAAAGAGTGACAAGGGTCGGTCAGAGCTCTCAAGTATACAGAGAAATGGCTGGAGATATCGTGGCGAAGTAGAAGGAGTCATGCAATCGTTCTCAGCAGGTCAACGAAAGGACCACCGTAAATCAGTTGAGCAGATTTTGCAGACCCATGCGGGAATCACGTGGCGAGTCGGTCTTATCTTCTGAAGCGACAGACCAGGTAGGTGATGATAACGAAGATGGTCGGTTCCACGGCTGGTAGTCGGAAGTCCATCGTTGCTTGAAAGACAGATCTGAAAGGGGTTCCAGCGTTTTGATGCCGTAGTAGGGCTTGGGGAGGTAGCTTTCGTCGGTTGTTTGGAAGGATGATGCGCTTTGTCTGCGAGCATCGCCATAGAGGTGTCTCACAGTCAGCGGCACAGGGAGAAGTTGAGGAGAGGCGACGGTTCTGGGCGAGGAAGAGACCGAGTTGTGATCCGAGACCATCGATGGTGGCTCCATTGAGGGGGCATCTGAGTAGGTGGGCGAAGTCAAAGGCGTTTCCACTGGGCGGTTGAGGGCGGGAAGGGTAAAGATGGGCGTCAACTGCCGAGGGCAGTTGATCGAAGATGCTGAGAAGGATTCCCGGCGGGAAGAGGGAGACTTGATCCAGGAGGAAATCGGTCTCTCGCTGGAGATAGAGGAGTAGCGGGATCGGCTAATGGGGCTGCTCAGGGCCAAAGAAGTGCGTGCATAGGGAGCTTCGATCCGTCCGTGAAGAGTGCGTCCGGAATGAGGAGATGTGGGCAGGCCTCGTCTCTTGCGGTTCATGCTGCCATTCCACCAGTTCTTGACCGCATTGTCGCTACGATTCCCCAGGCGCCGGGCAATCTCAGCCCACCGCTTGCCCATCTCATTCACCATGCGCTCAATCATCAAGCCTTCTTCAGCCGAAATTGGCTCGCGATTCAATGAGGGCTTCAGGTTCTGGTGGAATCGCTCCCGGCATTGCTTGGGAGAACGATAGTGCATGTGCTGAGAAATACGAACCCAGTTGTTGGGGCCTTGTTCGCGAACCAACTGTAGGAGTAGCTGATCCTCCTCTGGGACCCAGGGTCCACGACGATGAGTAGGTGCCATTGTGGATGGAAATGAAACTGCAAGGGGCGGCTGAACCGTGGAGAGCAAGATTCAAGATTGAGTTTCTGTGAGATGAAGATTAGACTTCTGGCACAGTAGATGATCGGAGGGAATAAGGGAAAGAAAAAACAGGAATGATAACAGTTGGACACCATCGATGTAGACACAAAGGGTGTTGAAGAAGGGAAGCGGGCAGATACTGTTGGAGATAATGTATGGGCGGGTGGGGCACGACTGAAGAGTGAAATAGCCAAGGGCGTCTTACCGTGGGGTTGTTTCCGGAGTGTAAGTCCAGTACTACCACTAGTAGTCGGCAGGCAAGTAGGTAGCAGGTATGTGGTAAGGTACTGTAGTGCACAAGGCAGGACTAACACCAGCTGAAAGGGTAGGCAAGAAGTAAGGCGCAATGACCACAGATCCAAGCAGCTGGGTGATGCAAGCAGTAGATCGAGAGTCGAGGGACTTGGAAATTGGTTTGTTCAAGGGAATAAGGTTCGAAGGTGCGTCCCTGGGGATGGTAGATATAGGATGAGAGGTAAAGTGAGACCCGACGGGACTTTAAGAGATGTTGACAAGGACAGTTTAACAATAGTCAAGTAAAGGAGGGATGGAGATGGAAAGGTTACGATCTTCTATTATAGCAACAAGCAGCAACAGAAGGATACAATGACCAGGGAGACGGGTCAGAGAAAAATGGGTTACTGCTCCACACCAGCACGCTATAGGAGAAGATCTGATCCAAGATCTCGGAGCTGACAGTTGTCGGAGGAATGTTATTTTTTATTTTTTATTTTTCTATTTTCTGACAAAAAAAAAGATTGTCAAAAAATAAAGGTGGTTGTTATTAATCTCGAGGTTAGTGTAATTATTTATTTTTTCTATTTTTCTTCATTCCTTACCATACCACGGAAATATGACCTGTATGTATGTATGGTAATTGAAAGAAGCAGTACACTTCAAATATGGAAGGGTACGATACGTACGGCTAACCGACTGATGCTCAACAGTACGTTACTGCTAGGCACACCAAAGAGGCTAGACAGATCGATTGTGCCCCCTCCCCCCCCCGTCTGTCACCAAACATCATTCCTGTCTACAATTAACCATTCTCAACCAAGCACACTTACTTACCTAACCACAATCACAAAGAAGCGATCAGATTACCATCACCATTAATTGAACATGGGCTCAACCGATCTCATCTCCTCTCCTTAATCTAGCGCTGAAGACGGACGCATTCTGCAGTATCTTCTTTCGGTAAAATCGGACCCATCATTGACAGGGAAGCGAAACAACCACGCGGCTGAAAAAGCAAGCAAGGCAGCTATCAGCTGCTGCAGCTGGCGTTTCTGGGTCGTGGGGCAAGATTTGCCACTATTCCCGGACACTGACGGGCTTTACCACAGGATCGGTGTTGCAGCAGGGATATTAGAGGTGCCAGTCGCTGGCCCGAGTGAGGCACAGCTGTAGTAGCTCCATTCAGCTTCTGTTCTATTTTGAACCTTTGCTTTTTCGTGTTTCCGCTCACTTGTTGCACTGCTTAGGTCTATCATCAACCGACCGACTCGTTATGTCAGAGACAGAGACAGTTTGAGACGTCGTCCAGGGGAAGCCAGCCAGTTGCTCACCTATATCTGAGGCAAGGCTAGGCTGACCTTCAGAGTGCTGCTATAGTTGGTAGAGGAGCCACCATCCAGATCTTTGGGAGCTATTCTAATTGCAATGCTTTTGCTGCGAGCAATGTGTTCTGGGGCGTTTACTTGCATGGGGCACCCTGGTAATATGATCTTCACTAGTGCTATATAAGTTCCAGGATGATAATGTAACTCCATTCAGAGCACTAGCGCCATATATCCTACGCACCCTCTCTCTCCCTCTCTATCCCCCTTCTGCGATAGTCCTAAAGATTCGAGAAGATATGGCGGAAAGGATACGGAGTAGCTTAGCTTGATTTGTTTCTTGTGACCTAAAATGAATTAAGACTTTACACAATTGATCACTTTTTTTTGTGTTTGCATTTCCCCACACTCGTAGCAGTGTTGATATCGAAGTATATACAAGCCAGAGAATCAGGTGGTGGACTTCCCGCTCTCATGGCGACCTGTAGTCATAAGCGATCTGTAGACCGAGGCGAACTAACCGCCGCAGCTTGACCCATGCCTATGTTAAGTTCAGGCGGCCCTGACAGGAGCAACGGGTGCGGCAAAAACGGCGAGGTGTAGGTAAATGCGTAGGTAAATGCGAGGAAGGGGGTCATACACGTCGAATGCAGAATTTCATGGATCCTGCGGGGCGGGCTCCTTCGGGGACCATGATAACAAACCACAAACGACAAACGACAAGAGCGGAGGAAGGAGCTGGCAGGGAACAGGGAAGTAGGTAAAAATAAATCAAGGGAATGGAAGCCAAAACCATCTTCGCTTCCTGCCATGTCCCCTTCCGCCCGCATGGTGGAAGATGGTGTGTTGAAACTTGAAGGTGTTGACTGTTGAGCTGCTGCGCCGACATCACGGGCAGCGCGCTCGCTCATTCAGGACTTATTCTAGGCACAAGAGACAGGAATTGAACCAGGAGAGAGACTCGAATCAAGATGGATCCACCACACTAATGATATTGGGCAGTGACAGATCGGGCTATGTATGAGAAAGGTCTTCTTACTACGTACTCTACTGAGGACAAAAATCAAGAGTACTTACTAAAAGTACTTTGTACCTGACAGACTGAAATTCGTCACGAGGGATTGTGCCATGGTTGCTCTCTTACATTTAGAATTAATCTATTAAGTTACTTCCCTTTATTAGTTAATCAACGAAGCCCGGTCTAGCTTCTTTTACCTTCTTTAGTAGAGAGGGAGGGTGAGGAATGGCGGCTACAGATTATTACACATCAATACCACGTTAGAATGGAAGGTGCATGATTCCCTAAGAGGAAATCTCAGCTTGCTGCGGTGGTGGTGGTGGTGATTCTCCGTCTCAGCCAGCCATGAGATGTTGAAACTGATCGAATTCCGCTACAATTAATCTAGTCTAATTACTATTATTTCCTCCCGCTCCGACTTGACCTCTCCACTTCTCCAACTCCTCCTACTCCGTCCTCTTCTCCTCTCCCCCCCCCCGTGGACCGTTATCCAGAACATGACCTCGAACTGTTTTAAAGTGGGGCTCTGTGATTGGCGCAGGCCAACCTGCAACAATTTGGAATCTTTTCAAGGTTGATTTGGTCTTATACCTGTTCGGGATGAGATCGGCATTGAGATCGCGCACAATCTCGATCATGGATGGTTTCTGGGACGGATACTCCGTACCTCTCGGGGACCATTCGTCTACCAGTCAGTCAGTCACCTGCAGGCCCAGGCATGACCGTCTGTCCGTACTTACTACGTACATGTGTACTTACTATACGGAGTACGGAGTGTACTGTACCTTACTCTGTACTCTTGTCTTCAGCGGCACATTCTTAGTCATGCTTCCAAGTTTGACATAACCCTCCGTCCTCCTTAACCAGGTACTTGGTAAGTATGCCGCTCGACCACCCCCTGGTTTCAACGGTGTGTCCGCTGCTCCCGAATAGTCAGTATTTATTACGCACAGCTGCCAGCCTGCCAGTAAGCTTCTCGACCCGAATCCCGCCGTGCCAAACACACGGGACAGAATCCCATCCCTTCGGTCCCATTAGTGTTTGATTGTCACAGTTGCGCTGACTAAATTCCACGCTCTTAGTAATTAACTAACTAATTTATCCTCTCGGCACATCGCCCTTTCATCGCTGGAGTTCTTTTCCGATGCAGGCGCATAGCACACTCCCACGGGGAGGTTCGAGCACCGCCTGAATGCATCCATTCAGGGGCACAGTCGATGGGGAAGCGGGCTAATTGCAATATCGCACATGCCACCAGCGAATCTCAAAAAACGCCCCCTCCCCTTCCAACGAAAAGAGGAAAAAGGAAGGAAAAAAAAAAAAAGAAAAACCAATATTTCCGGCGGTTTCAGTCCAATCAACGAGTCAGATCCAAGATACTGACTCACGTTTTGCTGCAGGGTTCTTTTTTTTCCGGGTCCATTAGCTTTTCGGACATGTTCGCTTGTATCGCATATGCAGTAGAAGGATGATAGATCTCATCGAACAATCCAGGATTTCCCCTATTTGGACCCCCTGGATCGAGCGCGGTAGACATATATACGGCGAGATCGGTTGGCTCCTAAGCATGATGGCGAATGACTTGCCGTCTCAAGACTAGCTTTGATCAATTCTGCAGGTTGCTGCGAAGGACATTCGCAGATACGCTCCCAGCAGTGACCACAGGTGGTTAGGGATACTACCCTATCCCATCCACTATCGCCAGCCTAGGAGACGTAAACCGGCGACTAGTATACGGGGACTACGATCGCCCGGGGAAGTCGGAAGATTTGGAATCGGTCATAGGGAACGGAAGTACCACAGCTAAGCCAGTCAGGAAATGTCGCCTACTCACCGGAGGTGCTTCTAAATCATGCGGCGGCGCCTGTCCCGCTGTCATACTGACGGGACGACGAAGCTAACGTCAACCCTCTTTTGCAACTATGGTCCACTAGTACCTCGCTTCTCAGAACATCTTGGGTGATGATGGAATCTTATAAGCAAAGGATTGTCCGATCGAGATCTATCATGACCGCCATTGGCCGATCTGAAGTGATCGAAGCTTGCAAGGCGATAGTGATCCTTGGTCGTGGGATGGAAGCGGAGAAAGGTGGGTATGGTGAGTCGATCTTATCCAGATCATCGTGCTGTTATCAACTCATCATCATTATTGTCATCGACAATCATGAGTAATCATGAGGTAGTCGGCAAAAGTAACGAGCGATCGTTGCTCTTCTCTGTTCGCGTGGTTTCAGATTACACGGTGCATCACCCACTCCCCCGGCCATAGAGTGGCCCCGAGAATTCCTTTTTCCCCAGCCTTATTTCGGTAAACTCTTAACGCGGGTGCAACCCAACCAAGAGAAATGAAGAAAGAGAAAATTCTCCGTGAAGCGAGATCGTCGTTACCCTGTGTCTACCGAATGCAAAGACTGTCCATGTTCTGTTACAGATTCGCAGCACAGAGCAGCGAATGGTCACCTTTTTGTTATCCTTTTTTTTTTCTTTCTGCTTGTTCTAGAGCTAGCAGTTTACCGACGGAAAGGTGGGTAACTGTCACTCACTATCTTATTCTAGCTGTCATCCGAGACAAGAATTTCTACTACGTACCAGAAAGCCAAGTGCCCATCGAAAGAGATTCATTTTGGGCGTCGGCTAGGCAGCTGGACCACGCATAGATCACTGAACGATAGGACTTCCAGGCGAACGCCACGAGCTCTGTAGGGACGAGCCGTGGGAAGTGAACCTTGGTCCATGAACATGGGAAGGTATCCGATCGGATGAATGTCATTCTTACCTATCCGCCAATACACGATGGAAGTTCGGTACCGTACGTCGAACTTGGGAAAGATAACTTACCTTACTATATAGCTTGTTTCCTGAAAGGAAAATGCAAAACAACCAAAAAAGAAACGGGGCAGGAGTAGTAGCAAAATGCACGAACCCCTGAGCCACACATGACGTGACGAACCACTGCTCCGATCAGCCTTTCTACACTGGCACTCAAAGGTGATTGGCTTGCCCAATAAAGATATTTGTCATTCTGGAACTCCAGAACTAGTCCAGATCAGGGAATGATAAACGGGATTCCTTTAGATCGGATGTATGTATCTCGATCCCATGGACCCATAGGCACAGCACTACTGTACCTAACACTATCTGGTAAGTTACCTTGTACCTGCCTTAGTTTTCCTGGGCTTATCCAGGGAAAGAACCTACACAAAGGAATTAAGAAAGTCAAGAATAAGAAATATAGCAATGAATGAAAGCAGCAAGTAGGGAGTGACTGAAGAAAGACGAAGAGGAAAACGATTTGCCGAGGGGAAAAGTAAAAAAGACACCAACAACAACAATCATATTGTTTCACTACCCACACCCTCAATCCAGCACCCAAAGAAAAATATTGATCAAGTTTTTCAACTGCGAAATCCTAAGTTCTCGGTACGACTGTTAACAGTGGAGCAGGATTTCCAACGATAGTCCTTTCCCCCCCCCCTACCTTCCCCCCTTCCCCCCCCCCCCTTGAATGATTGCATCCTGCCCAACGTCTGTCAAAAGTGTCAGTCAACCTTTGCGCGCCCGCGCCCGCGCACCCCCCCCCTTCTCTTCGTGATGTCCCCGCCCGTCCCCAGAGAGGAAAAGGAAAAGGCTAGCGAGATCCAACGCTCTTTTTGAAAGGTCGGTCTGTTCTATGGGGAAAGCAGAAAAGCCATCCCTTCTCTCTCTCTCTCTCTCTCTCTCTCTCTCTCTCTCTCGTATCCGGATTAGGATTGGGTTGAGAGAGAGAGAAGGAAAGCCAAAAATAGATTCTTTTCAAAGCAAAAAGGAACTATTGAAAAACCGTCAAACGCCATCTACGTCGTGTGGGAGAGAAGGTTGCGGTTGCGGTTACTGTTGCTGCTGCTGCTGTTGTTGCAAAGACTGCCATGTGGACGGGTACGTACAGTTTTCACCTGGCGATCTAAACCCCTCTTCCTTCCCTGGTCTTTCCTTCTTGTGTCCTCGTGGTACGGAGGGTGTTGTTGCAGGGTGTGTGGGTGTATGAACGACAAACGGTATGCTGTACTGTCCATACGTGTATGTATGTATCTACATACCAATACAATCTGTACGGAATGCATACTTCGATTTCAGTACATACCTTACTGTATACCTGTACCTGTATACGTATACGGTACATGCAGATGCATCAACCACTATAGGTGTATTCTTTACCATTTTTATCTTGCAACGATATTCAACTCGATATTGCAATTCAGGTGGAAGCCCGCTAGGGACCAGTGGTGAGCCGAATACGGTCTACCAGTACCGATCGGTGGTGGTGGTTGATTGACACGGTGGTGGAAATGCTATCCGCATGAAACTCGGCGGAAGTTCTCGTAAAATTCGTGGTTTTGTAAGCTCATTCCTTAACGGGGGGAGGGGGAGGGGGAGGGGGAGGGGACCACCAAACAAGGATCATTCTTTTCTTTCACCAATTCACAACCGCTCCGGACTATTGATTGATCACGAAAGGGAAGGGGAGGGGAGGGGCGGGCGCCCCCGCCAGCGGAGGCTAAGCGGTCGCTGAAGGAGGGATGTACAGTGCTACGACCAGTTGGTGCTGGTTCAGCTCGCTACTTCCGTCTTCCTCCCATCAGGTGCGTCCGCGAATGATGGTGGTCCCCGGGCTTTCAATCTGCCCTAGGGACTGCGTACCAATCAGAATGGGCGATTGAGGAGTATGCAAAGGAGTATTTGAGATAAACCCTGGTTAGTTGCTGCCACTGGAGAGGCTTAGCGTGCAGCTTTTCCTCTCTCTCTGTCTGTCTGTCTCTTGCGGCATACCTGAAAATCAAGCAGCACTCACATCTATGCTATTCCAGCTCCAGGAGCAAGAGGGCTAGAGTCAGCTTGGGATATATTGAGTCAGGTACTATTTATATAGTAGTCCTTCAGCCTGCGGCAGAAGCCGGTTTAATTCGTGCAATACGCTCATCAATGCTACATGCTTTTTTCCCCACATATTTTGAGGGAAATCGACTCCGATCAGGCGGTGGATGACGAGATACGCAATCGGATCGACACGATGATGATAGCGGCAACTGTAAGTATACCGGTAGCTGTTAAAGGAGGAAGCAGAGAAAACAAGAAAAACGGAAACAGGAAAAACAATAAGATCGAAAAAAACAATAATCACATAAGCCCTGTCTCATCATTGCTCTCATGCAATGCGGTGCAACGCTGAAGGGGAAGTTGAACAAGGATGGGCTGTAGGTAGGTTTGGATCGGGATAGAGAGCTGCACCACAAAGGCAGGAGAGGAGGGGGGGACGAGAGAAGAAGAAGGGGGGTGGAGCGAACGGCGCTCTCGCATCCCGCCGCTGTTTCCTGACTGTCGGGCCTTGAAGACTGCGAACCTCAGGGGGTCCGAGCACCGGCTGTCAGTCAACTCTCGAAACTCTATTCATTGCAATTCCTCATGGATCATGTGTATCTCATTGCCAAAAAGGGGAAGAAAGAAAAGGGAACTTAAAAGCATGATCTGGAATGCATCACAACCAACTTCTTTTTCGTCTTCAAATCAGCAAATACTCGAGAAGCATTCTGCTGGCAAGGTACGGAGTACTTTTTCAAGGAAAGCGGAGTAGATCCTCGGCTATCACCCTTGGTTTGCGTGAATTAATGGGCACGCTCGGATTCTCCGGGCATAGTGTCACAAATCCTCGTTCCAGCACTCAAAAAGGTGAAGCATATCGACATAAGCTGCACGTATTTGTTATGGAGATCAATTTGGTGATATATGTACCGTAAGTTACTCGGTCTAGATACTAGTATTTAGTAAGGTATCATCATCATCATCAAGAGGTATTTCCGTGACCATTCATTCCTAGACCAGCATCCAGATCCTTGGTCGGGAAAACGGCTTAAACCCTCCCACTGGGAATAACAGTGACAGGGTACTGATGATGGTACTACTGTACTCCGCAGGTAGTGATGATCGAGATAACCCAGATCTGGCCAAGTAAGGAATTGCCTTTTTTTTTGCATCATGCCAATTGATGTCCGATGGCGGAGGGTTGGTGGTGATACAGTACCTCAGCCAGTTGACTCCGGTACCTTGAGTGACCGACCATGACGTCGCGGGGGTGGGCTTTGCGACCGAGCTGCAGTCGGGGAAGCATGCAGGTATTGATTGGCTGCCCTCTCTGTTCGGGGTTTATGTTTTCCTCCTCGGGGACCATGTGGAATCCCCGATCCCTTCCAGATGCCCGGCTAGACTGTCCTCCCGAATTATCTGTTTGGGGTTTAGGGTAGTTATCAGGTCAACAATGCCCCCACCACCACTGCTGCATCTACTGCATCTACTGCCCCTACTGCAACCCCCTCTCTCCGAACGGACCAGGATCCACCGGGTAACTAACCACTAAACAACACTAACATTTACACTAACACTAGGTAATGTGTGTACTGAACACCACACCTAGTAACTACCTACCTACGTACCTGTAAAGTATACACCTATATCCTCACGTACTTTGTACTCACTCACTCACTCACTCACTCACTCACTACTCACTGACCAACTAACTAATTTACTTACGAATACTTCCAATCGCATACATCATTGGAAATCCTCCTAACGTGGAATCGGATCATGCAGGGACAAGGACGGCACTGCAGTTCGTTTGTCTTGCTCTCACCCATTCCCCTTCCCCGTCTTCGAGCAGGCATGCCTGTCAACATGTGTAGATCGTATAACTCGACGTAACCATGATGATAAACGAGTTCATATGGAGCATGGATGAGAAGGGAAGGTGGCACTGAAATGACACATCCTTCCTACTGACTGCGCAAGTACGCACGCAAGGATAAGTCGTACGTGGAAGATACGTAATGCTGTCTGTCAGTCTCTCTATCCTCTTCTAACTGTGCTCTGTATGTGTATGCGCCTAGAATGGAGGATTGAGTTATTCCTCAACCTCTCCCCTCTCCAAAGAGCACATGCCCTGCCTAGTTTGGATAGGCTTTTTTCGTACAACCAACCTCGATTCACCAGCTAGGAACTCTGAATAGTCGACCCGCGATAGCCTGCTTCCATCACCAAACGCTATGGTGCGGCTTACCGTCGAGATAGAGCTGCTTTATCTCGTGCTGCATGTGTATACATGTATCTGTGGACCAATGCAGATTGATGTGATGTGACGGGACTATTGCCTCGGTTGGACCTTTGGCTCCTACACTTCTTCGCACTTCCAATGGTGTCGCGCAACTCTGACAAATTTTCAGGATACTTACTTTGTTAGTCAATCCTCAATTCCCAACTCTCCGAGGATCCCCCTTCCCCTCACCTCCCCGGTTTCGTTCCCTGTGGACACCCAGGCAAACACTAGGGGATAGGGATGGGATCCTGTAGAAGACCGACTGCCCCGTTGAGGGCCTGAGACTGTACGCCGTTGTCCCGAACCACCAGACCTCGTTCCCAACGGATCTCCCGCTGTCAAGGAAGTTAAATCTTCCCCTCTGCTCGAGTCACTCCCACTGCCAGGGCAAAGCGCAAGAAAAGCCTAACTTACCGGAACAGGGCACTTGCAGGCTGGGCTCGGGATCCTGGGCCCAGGAGTGACCCTGGCGACGGGGATCGAGTGACGACTGACGTCTCTCGGGGAGAAGAAAATGGCTCCTCCCTCACTGTCTTCGGGGTTCAGTTTGAATCTCGTTATGTTTCTCTTGTTCTCCTTGTTCAATTAAAATCGATAGTCAATCGGGCTAGAGGGTGAGGGAGTGTTATTTTTTTTCTTCTGGTAATTTTCGTTTGCATTTTTGGGCGTTCTTTTTTTTTTCCCTTCCCCCCTCCCCTCTGTTACCCTTTACTTTCTTGCTTTTCTTCTAAACTCTACGTACTGTCCCTAACTACTAGGGCCGAATCAGCCTTTTCGGTCCAGGCAGACGGGAAACAATCGAACCTAACTTAATAATCATAGTCAATCAAACAATTAACTTAACCTACCCGGGGTTAAACACCAAAAGAAAAAAAAAGAAGAAAAAACTCAATCGCCGTGAATCTCGACCCGATACTAAGGTAAAGGGCATGGGCGCCCCGTCCGTTTTAGGCTCTTACCACCAATGAGCTACGGGGATTTCCCTTCTGCTTCCCAGTTCCCCTCCCCATTCCCCGATGGATGAAAGAGGCTGCAGATCTTTGGAATCCTCCCATGGCCAATAGTTTCGATCCATCTTCTACTACACCTACACCTACACCTCCACCCTTCAGTGTGTGTACGTATGTACTGCACCGTCTAGCAACGACCGAAGCCAACAGCACTAATCCTGTATTCAATCATCAACAAACCTGTTATTCACTCACTTCATTGCCATCCACCAAGGATCCAACGATTATCAAGCGAACTGGAGTCGCTTCGCTTCTCATCGACAAAAGACCCTGTGACTAGTTAGTCTGGGATTAATTGCTCTGTCGCACCACTATCTAAAAAAAAAGATCCCAGAAACGAAGAGAAGAGAAGCCCTCCTGATGGGGTTTGGGGTCCCTCCTCCTCCTCCGCCGCCCCCATTGCTAAATACTAATAATACTATTTCCCCAACACTAAAATAGAGAATGACTTCGTCCCGCGGGCTGGGCGAGAGAGAGAGGGCGAAGACAAGCTTGTCCGCGAGTCAATCCGCATGAGAAAACCCACCAAAGGAGCACCAGCAGGAAATTTCGAAATAAATGAACAGAGGGTCCTTTCCCCACGAGTTGTCAAGCACAAGCCGTTCGCACGCACGCCCTATTCAGGCTCCAGTGTACCCGTGCATCTGACTACTTTCCCGCGCGCGCGCGGACATCTTCTCCTCTCGCTCCTCTCGCTCCCCCCACTTCATCCCTCTCCATCTATCGTGGATCACAGTACCGGAGTAGATAGCCTATAACTACCTACCGCTAGCTCTGGTGGTCAAAACTCCACAAGATCCAGAACCGCAATCTCCACACCATTCATTGACTGTCGAGTGGTCGACCCTCCCTCGATCTCTTTCCGCTTGTTCCACTGTCCCTTAGTCCCATCGAATTCTTTTCTTTGACTCTGTTCTAGGCGAGAAGTCCCGGAAAATACGTACCGTTTCCCTCTCCCCTCTTCCCTCTCGTGAGACGGCACAGATGGCCAGACAAGCGGGTCATGAATAAAAGACCGCTTAGGATGAAGGAGGAAGGCCAAAGTGGAGAACTTGCTATACTGCCCGTGTATTGTCGACCGCCAAGCATGGGGAACGAGCTTGGACGCACGGAGTTGGCTTCCATCCAGGATATATTCCCCCCATCCATGATGATGGCAATCGCGCTGGCCAGATTCGGGTGCTCGGTTGATAAACCCCCGGGTCTATATGTACTATGCTATGCAGAGTACTTTTGGCGGTGGAGCCCAAGGTCGAAGGAGGGGGAGACGAGGAAGGGGGAAACGAGAACGAGGTACTGTACGTGACTCATGCCCCTCGAGTGTGTGTGTGTGTGTGTGTGTGTGTGTGTGTGTGTGTGTGTGTGTGTGTGTGTGTGTTGCTGCATGTGAATCAAGGCGAGAGCGTTCTACGAGGGTGTCTGACCAGTCCAGATCTTGCGAGCCAACGAGACAGAGGCGGGAGGAGGGGAGTGACTCTCGTTTTGCCGACTATATTCAGCCGCTACTGACGATGATGATGGTGATGATGATGATGATGATGGTGAGGCAGCTGCAGCTGCAGCTGCAGTAGTAGGATTGTATACATACATACAGTACAGTACTTCTCGCTTCACCAGTGTAGGCGAGCAGCTCACTTCGAGTCGTCGTCACTCCCCACTTTCTCTGGGTCTCTGCACTAGTTATGTGCTGCTATTGCGATCGAGGACGGTCGATCAGAAAGTACTGATGCTCCAAACCAAAGTCTCCGTCGCGAGACCGGACAATAACCATACCGTGTACAGTAGCTCTGGGGACTGCGATGACCCAAAAACCACCGCATGGTATCGTGCACACAACACACAACCCATTGTGGCTGAGCTGAAGATCCTGGCATGTTTCTGTGTTTGCTATGCACTCGTGGTAAGTTAGATACCTCTTTGTCGAATACATACTAGATGAACAATATATTGGGTGGCAAAAGACCTTGTGTGGCTCAGCTCAGGCCCCCAGGCCTCAATTTTGTGGCTGCAAGTTGATCCTGCCTATCAATCACCTAGTTGCTCACCTCAGCTCCTCAATTCGCTATTCCCTCCTCACCGCGGCACTCAACTACTGTACTTCTATCCTAAACCTACTCGTCTTCAGGCATAGTAACCTTCCTGAGAAAAACTCCCCTCCCCCCCCCGATCCATGATAAATTCGGCCCTTCCAAGTTCAGACCTCTTTACGCTACTGAGGTAGGAAGCCGATCACCTAACTTCCACCCCTTCCTGAAGAGAAAAATCAAGACGAAGGAGCACGCCCTATTTTAACCTTCGATAGTCTGATTAATTGACTACTGCACACCTCTTCCTCTTCAAACTCCAAAATTTATCTCCGAATATGACAAAGTGCAGTAACCCCCCCCCCCTCTCTCCCGGGAAGTTGTATGTGTGAATGCCTCACCTCCGATTTCCTGCTTTTGGCATCCTATCTATGACAAATCTCCTCGATCCAACTAGTCCCCCAACCCCCCTCCCTCCCTTCTGCATTCATCAGGACACTATGAGTACCGAAAGTTTCATGCTTGCTAAGGACGATCCCCTCTCCCGAGTGGTTGTTCTCTTTAATCAAGCAAGACGGAGAACATATCCGTCTGTATGCCGTCGCGGCG